>NW_022204280.1:0-2583 GCF_007655135.1 Punica granatum
AATGTTGGGTGTGAAACCCGTGTGGGGTGATACCCGAAAGCAGTAAATGTTGGGTGTGTAACCCGAAAGCAGTAAATGTTAGGTGTGAAACCCGTGTGGGTGTGAAACCCGAAAGCAGTAAATTTTGGGTGTGTAACCGGAAAGCAGTAAATGTTGGGTGTGAAACCCGAAAGCAGTAAATGTTGGGTGTGTAACTTGAAAGGAGTAAATGTGGGGTGTGAAACCCGTGTGGGTGTGAAACCCGAAAGTAGTAAATGTTGTGTGTGTAACCCGAAAGCAGTAAATGTTGGGTTTGAAACCCGTGTGCGTGTGAAACCCGAAAGTAGTAAATGTTGGGTGTATATCTCGATAGCAGTAAATGTTTGGTGTGAAACCCGTGCGGGTATAAAACCCGAAAACAGTAAGTGTAGGGTGTGAAACCCGTGTGAGTGTGAAACCCGAAAGGAGTAAATGTTGGGTGTGTAACCCGAAAGTAATAAATATTGGGTGTGTAACCCGAAAGCAGTAAATGTTGGGTGTGTAACCTGGAAGCAGTAAATGTTGAG
The DNA here is from genome assembly GCF_007655135.1 of Punica granatum. Classification (NCBI taxonomy): domain Eukaryota; kingdom Viridiplantae; phylum Streptophyta; class Magnoliopsida; order Myrtales; family Lythraceae; genus Punica; species Punica granatum. Next base: position 546 of record NW_022204280.1, read on the forward strand.
TGTGAAACCCGTGTGGGTGTGAAACCCTAAAACAGTAAATGTTGGGTGTGTAACCCGAAAGCTGTAAATGTTGGGTGTGAAACCAGTGTGGGTGAGAAACCCGGAAACAGTAAATGTTGAGTGTGAAACCCGTGTGGGTGTGAAACCCGAAAACAGTAAATGTTGGGTGTGCAACCCGAAAGCAGTAAATGTGAGGTGTGAAGCCCGTGTGGGTGTGAAACCCGAAAGCAGTAAATGTTGGGTGTATAACCCGAAAGCAGTAAATGTCGGGTGTGAAACCCTTGTGGGTATGAAACCCGAAAACAGTAAATGTTGGGTGTGAAACCCGTGTGACTATGAAACCCGAAGTAGTAAATGTTGGGTGTGTCGAAAGCGGTAAATGTTTGGTGTGAAACCCGTGTGGGTGTGAAACCCGAAAGCTGGAAATGTGGGGTGTGAAAACCGAAAGCAGTAAATGTAGCTTGTATAACCCGAAAGCGGCAAATGTCGGGTGTGAAATCCGTGTGGGTATGAAACCCGAAAACAGTAAATGTTGCTTGTATAACCCGAAAGCGGTAAATGTCGGGTGTGAAACCCGTGTGGGTATGAAACCCGAAACCAGTAAATATCGGGTGTGAAACCCGTGTCAGTGTGAAACCCGAAAGCAGTAAATGTTAGGCGTGTAACCCGAAAGCAGTAAATGTTGGGTGTGTATACCGTGTGAGTGTGAAACCCGAAATCAGGAAATGTTGGGTGTGTAACCCGAAAGCTGTAAATGTTGGGTGTGAAACCCGAAAGCAGTAAATGTTGGGTGTGTAACCCGAAAGGAGTAAATGTTGGGTGTGAAACCCGTGTGGGTGTGAAACCCGAAAGCCGTAAATGTTGGGTGTGTAACCCGAAAGCAGTAAATGTTGGGTTTGAAACCCGTGTGCGTGTGAAACCAGAAAGCAGTAAATGTTGGGTGTATATCTCGAAAGCAGTAAATGTTTGGTGTGAAACCCGTGCGGGTATAAAACCTGAAAACAGTAAATGTTGGGTGTGAAACCCGTGTGAGTGTGAAACCCGAAAGGAGTAAATGTTGGGTGTGTAACCCGAAAGCAATAAATGTTGGGTGTGTAACATGAAAGCGGTAAATGTTGGGTGTGAAACCCGTGTGGGTGTGAAACCCGAAAGCAGTAAATGTTGGGTGTGTAACCCGAAAGCAGTAAATGTTGGGTTTGAAACCCGTGTGCGTGTGAAACCTGAAAGCAGTAAATGTTGGGTGTATATCTCGAAAGCAGTAAATGTAGGGTGTGAAACCCGAAAGTAGTAAATGTTGGGTGTGTAACCCGAAAGTAGTAAATGTTGGGTTTGAAACCCGTGTGCGTGTGAAACCCGAAAGCAGTAAATGTTGGGTGTCTATCTCGAAAGCAGTAAATGTTTGGTGTGAAATCCGTGCGGGTATAAAACCCGAAAACAGTAAATGTAGGGTGTGAAACCCGTGTGAGTGTGAAACCCGAAAGGAGTAAATGTTGGGTGTGTAACCCGAAAGTAATAAATATTGGGTGTGTAACCCGAAAGCAGTAAATGTTGGGTGTGTAACCAGAAAGCAGTAAATGTTGGGTGTGAAACACGTGCGGGTGTGAAACCCTAAAGCAGTAAATGTTGGGTGTGAAACCAGTGTGGGTGAGAAACCCGGAAACAGTAAATGTTGGGTGTGAAACCCGTGTGGGTATGAAACCCGAAAACAGTAAATGTTGGGTGTGTAACCCGAAAACAGTAAATGTGGGGTGTGAAGCCCGTGTGGGTGTGAAACCCGAAAGCAGTAAATGTCGGGTGTGAAACCCTTGTGGGTATGAAACCCGAAAACAGTAAATGTTGTGTGTGAAACCCGTGTGACTGTGAAACCCGAAGTAGTAAATGTTGGGTGTGTAACCCGAGAACAGTAAATGTTGGGTGTGTCGAAAGCGGTAAATGTTTGGTGTGAAACCCGTGTGGGTGTGAAACCCGAAAGCCGTAAATGTTGTGTGTGCAACCCGAAAGCTGTAAATGTGGGGTGTGAAAACCGAAAGCAGTAAAT
>NW_022204281.1:0-94247 GCF_007655135.1 Punica granatum
CCGCCGCGCCCGTCCCAGCGCACGCCCGCGCCCGTCACCCGCGCACGCCCGCGCCCGTCACCCGCGCACGCCCGCGCCCGTCACCGCGCACGCCCGCGCCCGTCACCGCGCACGCCCGCGCCCACCACCAGCGCCTGTCCGTGCCCACTAGCTCCCGTCACCGTGCTCGACCGTGCCCGTGCACGTCCATCCTTGCACCCGAATACCCTTTTGAGGGTTCCACCGAGTCACCCGACTCTCAAACACTTCCCCGACTCTTTCCTCGTATTCCGAGGCTAGGTAAAACACTTTCGACTTAGAGGAGTTAGGACTTTTTATATTTTGCATGGCTATGGAGTATTATGGTGTTTTCATGCATGTTTCATTCACAAGATTTAATTTTTATGCAATTTTATGTTATATTATACACGTACACTATCTTAGGACTTGCTACCATGTCGGAAAGGGGCTTGGATCATCATAAAGAAGACTATCCCGACCCTATTATGGCACATTAAGTCTCGGCCAATTCTCTAAAGGAGAGGGTTGAGATTTAAATTGCTCTTTTCGGGTTAAGATCGGTCTCCTTAGCCTATTCAAGTTAATTTCCGAGTTTGTTTATCATTATTGCATGCATGAAGCTGGTGTTATGTTATCCTTTTCCTTAATTAACACGTTTGTGGATGTTTGTATGTTTGAATGAGCTAAACAAATCGTGATAACGCCGGCTTTTGTTAAAAAAGGGTGCTATTTATCACGGTCGATGTTTGAGCATGCGAGAAATAATTAAACCACGATTAGGAAATCGTTCGTGACTCGGATAGAGCCATGAGAACCTTCGGCCACCCTTCACAAGATGAAGCCGAGGGCTTCTTGGCCTTCCTTGAGTCAAGAATGAATTCCTTATCTCAAGTTTAATTTGTTGATCGGATGATGTGAAGTTTTACTTCAATGTCTTTACGATTCCCATATTAAAATATCATGTAAAGACTCTTTTAAACACAGCATGCATGGATTCGAGTATCGATGACTCATTCGGGTCCATTTGGTTATGAGGATAGTTTCGGTTATTGGACCAAATTATTCTCGATCCTTATGGAATCGTCTTGGTCGTCGAGTCGCGAATCGTTTTCACAATTAATGCATTCGGCACAACCCTTAAGCATTAATTCCACAAACGGGTTAATCGGGACGCTCACACGATTAAACTCACTTCATACTGATAAAGTTTACCCGAATTGGACATTAACTGATAACTCGCGTCGACGAGTCGTCAAAGGATGTTGGTGCCCTTTTTAAACTTATCAATTTCAAAACCCGAAACGCGCGGTCCGATGTAGCATGGACGTCTGGAAAGGGCTTCTGTGTCTCAACTTGAGTTTTTACCTGATTCTAGGTAACTCAGGTCAAAGATACAGAAGATCTTTCTAGATCACTTCCGGGCAGATCGACCGGTTCTTTGGCTTTTTTGGGGTTCTTGCACAACCCTGGATGATCCAGGGAATCGGTCGACACCGGCTACAGGCCGAGGTGGCCCGCACTGCGATCTTTCCCCTTTTCTGAAAACAATTTTCAAATAGAGGGCAAAATTGTCTTTTCACAATCCAGCGACATCCTTAGGGTTAGCATAACAGAAACACTACAGTACGGGATAAGAACGGGCTACCTGTTCAGGTGCAGGTTCATCTGCATAGCCTTTTCTTATCTAACTGATGAGTTTCTGTTATCCTAACATAGACTCGGGTAACTAGAACAGTTGATCCCTGTGAGAAAACCTGTGAAATGCTGATTAACCTTTCACTCGACCTAACCAAACACTAGATAATGGTTAGGAGGAATTCTAGATTCCAAATCTAGAGTCAAAACACGAGTTTGGTTAATTCAGTGGTAATTCAGTGTCACAATACAGAACAACTGTAAAAGCGATTCACACACCTGAGATTTGACTCTCTTTGTCAAGTTCTCAAAACAAAGCCGAATGCTAAAACGTTGGCACATGTTTGATTGTTTAGCATATGGCATTTGCTTGCAAAAACACCCCTGGGTTAATAATCTGTTAATTCACGTAAACACGACAATAACAAACACTTTGTCTGTTATTAACATGTTGCGTGTTATCTTTCCGCACCTGTTTGCCATGCGGGTCGAGCCTGATCCCTAGGCCGAATAATATTAGGGTTCAATGCCCTAATCATCGAGCACAGGGTCCAACACCCTAATCAACAGTCACAGGGTCCAACGCCCTATTCAGTGAGAGCGTCCATTGAATTTCAGTTCTTCGGTCTTTTCCCTAAACTCACGGTGAGTTAGAGTGGAATAATAACCGAACGCAAAACGACTGGAATTCGACCCTTTTGCAATTTGTATTTATTGTTTTTGAGAGCATTGTAAGGATTCTATTTGGTGCATTTATTCTGTAAGAATTCCAGTCGGTGAGCGAACGGTCCGAGAGTCGAATTAATCGAATCGGTCTAATGCTTGCCCAGACACAAGTGAATCCAAGATATCGCGGTTCTGGTTCACGCAGGGATTCAACCTCCATGGTTCGATGAACTGTAACGCAAGATTGTGAACCAATTCCCTGACATATAGATTTACTTCTCTCCCGGCTTCTCAACCGACATCGTTTGGTTCATCGAATCTCCGGTGTCAAAACGTGCGAGCCAAGTGCAGCTTAATTCACGCGGTAAATAATAAAACATGCAAGCCTAGCAAACCAGAGTACCGAAAGGGCGTGCGGGATATAGGCCCGCACGTAACATGAACCCCCGAACACGGACTTTCCGGTTCCGCACAGACCAATGCCTTAACAACAAACTAGGTGTTCCATACCCCTAGACCTGGGTAACTTATCCTCCCTCGACCTCCGGGTCGTAAAATGATAAGTGGCGACTCCTTCTCTCACGCGTGTCCGACGCGCGCCCCCGCGGGAAGGTGGACGTTCCGACCAAGCCGCGCGATCCAAAAGCGCGCAATGCGGGCCCCGACGAGAGTCCACATTCGGGTCCGTACACAGAGAAAAGTAAATGCCCACGGCTTAGTACAAATTACAAGGTACATCGCTCTTGAAATAGAAAAGACTCAAGTGGCACGCAGGCCGACTCGATGGACTATTGTCGGAGTCGGGTTGAAGGCTTGCATGGAGGCATAGCACGATGCATGGTTCGGTGCTACAAGGACCGTGCTATCTATGGATGGGGGCTCCCGACTCAAGGGTGTGAATTCCTTGAAATCGAGCGAGGATCTTTGGGGGCCGGTTCGGTGGCATAGCCGACTCGATCCGTTCCCTTACTCGGAACCTCTGACTAACCTAGCTTCCTATATTGGTGCCCGTGGGATGTCGGACAAGGTACCTAAGAAACTAGTATGATATGCAATGCATGCGTGAAATAAATGTGCGTAAATAGATAAGCGGTAAACGACGGAAAGTAGTAAATAAACAAGCAAGCAAGCAAACGGGATTGAGCCCGAACCCTCTAGATGTCCCCAGTGGAGTCGCCAAGCTGTGCGCACCCGAATTTCATCTCGACGGGGCACGCATGCGCGCGCCTAAGCAAACGCGGCTTGGGAGTGTCCACCTTCCCGGGGGGGGACGCGTGACGGACACGCTTGAGAGAAGGAGTCGCCACTTATCATTTTACGACCCGAAGGTCGAGGGCGGATAAGTTACTCGGGTCTAGGGGTACGGGGTACACCAAAATGCTAAGGCAATGATCTGGGCGGAACCGGAAAATCCGTGTTCGGGGGTTCATGTTACGTGCGGGCCTATATCCCGCACGCCCTTTCGGTACTATGGTTTGCAAGGCTTGCATGTTTTATGATTTACCGCATGAATTAAGCTGCACTCGACTCGCACATTTTGAAACCGAAGATTCGGTGAATTAAACGATGTCGGTTGAGAAGCCGAGAGAGAAGTAAACCCGTATGTTGGGGAGTTGGTTCACAATCTTGCGTTACAGTTCATCGAACCATGGAGGTTGAATCCCTGCGTGAACCAAAACCGCGAGATCTTGGATTTACTTGTGTCTGGGCAAGCATTAGACCGATTCGATTAATTCGACTCTCAGACTGTTCGCTCACCGACTGGAATTCTTACAGAACAAATGTACAAAATAAAAGTCCTTACAATGCTCTCGAAAACAATAAATACAAATTACAAAAAGGGTCGAATTCCAGTCGTTTCGCGTTCGGTTATTATTCCACTCTAACTCGCCGTGAGTTTAGGGAAAAAGACCAAAGAACTGAAATTCAATGGACGCTCTCACTGAATAGGGCGTTGGACCCTGTGAGTGTTGATTAGGGCGTTGAACCCTGTGCTCGATGATTAGGGCGTTGAACCCTAATATTATTCAGCCTTGGGATCAGGCTCGACCCGCATGGCAAACAGGTGCGGAAAGATAACACGCAACATGTAAACAACAGACGAGGTGTTTGTTATTATCGAGTGTACGTGTTTTAACAAGTTGTTAATCCGGGGTATTTTGGCATGCAAATCCTACCCTAGACAAACAAGCACGTGCCAATGTTTTAGCATTCGGCTTTGTTTTTGAGAACTTGACAAAGAGAGTCAAATCTCATGTGTGTGGATTGCTTTTACAGTTGTTCTGTATTGTGTCACTGAATTTCCACTGAATTAGCCAAACTCATGTTTCGACTCTAGATTTGGAATCTAGAATTCCTCCTAACCATTATCTAGTGTTTGCTTAAGTCGAGTGAAAGGTTAATCAGCATTTTGCATGTTTTCTGACAGAGATAACCGTTCTAGTTACCCGAGTCTATGTTAGGATGACAGAAACTCATCAGTTAGATAAGAAAGGGCTATGCAGATGAACCTGCACCTGAACAGGTAGCCCGTTCTTGTCCCATACTGTAGTGTTTCTGTCATGCTAACCCTAAGAGTGTCGCTGAATTGTGAAAAGATGATTTTGCCCTTTATTTGAAAATTGTTTTCAGAAAAGGGGAAACATCGCAGTGCGGGCCATCTCGACCTGTAGCCGGTGTCGACCAATTCCCTGGGTCGTCCAGGATTGTGCAAGAACCCCGAAAAAGCCAAAGAACCGGTCGATCTGCCCGGAAGTGATCTAGAAAGATCTTCTGTATCCTGACCTGAGCTACTTGGAATCAGGTAAACATTCAAGTCGAGACACAGAAACCCTTTTCAGACATCCATGCTACATCGGACCGCGCATTTCGGGTTTTGAAATTGATAAGTTTGAAAAGGGCACCAACGTCATTTGACAACTCATCGACGCGAGTTATCAGTTAATGGCCAATTCGTGTAAACCTTATCAGTGTGAAGTGAGTTTAATCATGTGAGCGTCCCGATTAACCCGTTTGTGGAATTAATGCTTAAGGGTTGTGCCGAATGCATTAATTGTAAAAACGATTCGTGACTCGGCGACCAAGGCAGGTCAAGAAAGACCGAGGAAGATTCGGCCAACGATGGCCGGAACACCCTTTGGTCCTAATAGGCCCGAAAGGGTCTTCGAATTGCGAATCCATGCATATTATGGTTTGGAAAGACATTTCATGTGAAATTCTCGATGTAATTGAACTTGCAAATTAAACGAAATCCGAGAACGGATTTAAAACGGGAAGAGGAAGCCTCATGGAACCCGAATAACTCCATGAGACTCTCGGCCTATTCTCCTTGGATAAAGCCGAGAGGTCTCATGGCTTGTATTTGGTTTCACGAGTTTTCCCCGTCTTGTTTTGAATCGTTTCTCGCATGCTCAAACATCAAACATGTTAAATAACACGATTAAACGAAAGTCGGTATTATCATGATTTAAATAACACATTCAAACATGCAAACATGCACAAACATATTATTAAAGGAATCGATAAAATAATACCGACTTCATGGATGTGAGAAAAACGATAAAACTCAGGAAACAATTTAAATCGGGGCAAAGGAATCCGGTCTTGACCCAAAAAGGTCAAGAAAGCTCTAGGTTACCTCATGGAGAGGTTAACCCGAATGATCTCGGCTTTTCCGGGTCGGGATAGTTTCCTCGACTTCGATTTAAATATTTCCCGACATGCTAGCAAGTTAAACGATGATAAACATGCATGGTGTAATAAGGAAATTGCATAATATTAAAGTTCGGAATTAAAATCATGCTTAAAACCCCTCAAAACTCCATAAACACAACAATAATTTAAAAGTCCTAGCTCCTCTAAGTCGGGAATGGTCATACCTAGTCCCGAGATGCCTGATGGTACCTTCAAGAGTCGGGTTGGACCGTTGATGGGTCGGGTTTGGGCTGTTTTCCGTTGAACAGACCCGAATGGCACCAAACAGACCTGAATGGAAGGGTGGACAGACGGGTCGGACGTCGCCACGGAGGTTCCCGATGGAATTGTGAGGCAAGGTCGGCAGCCTTGGATAGCCAAGGGACTCCTCTAGGTGACCGTGGTGGTCGTTTGTTCCCAGAGTTGTCGGGTCGACCCGTACAATCCTGCAAAAATCACCCAAAACAAAGCACGTCTGGAAACTGGCCCGACTGGGCAGTTTTCGGGTCGGAATTCATAACGATGGATTCCGATGGAAGTTTTGAGCAAGGCCAACGTCTCCTGACTCCTAACTAACCCCTGGAGGTGGTAGAAGTGGTCGTTTATCGAAAAGGGTCACGGATCGACCCGATCTGCAAGAAAACCGAACAGACAGTCAGAAACGCCGGCCCGACTGAGCAGTTTTCAGGTCGGAATTCATAACGGTGGATTCCGATGGAATTTTTGAGCAAGGTCGGTGGCTCCCGACTCCTAACGAACCCCCGGAGGTGTTTGATGGGTTTTGAAAGTTCAGACCGACTCGAGAAGGTGAGAAAACAGGGTTGGAAGTTTTGACCCGGCTGGGCCAAAACTGTGCTCGGTTCTGTACTGAGCTGATTCTCTAACTTAGAGGCTTCAAACTTGAAATCTAAGCTCGGAAATGGATAGAGGGGGTCGAAAACATGTAGGATATGAAGTTTGGTGAAGTTTGGATTTAAGTCGGGATGGATTCCGACTTAAGTCTTGAGTGTTTTGCTTGGTTTTTGGGTGGTTCTTGCTTGCTGCAATTTTGCTGAAGTTCTTGGGAGGTTGAGAGCATTTGTTTGAGTGAGAAATACTAGAGAGAGAGTGCAAGAGGAGTTGTGTTTAAGTTAATGATGCAATGGGCTTATAAAGGAAGACTAAATGACAAGATTAAGTGGAGTTAAGTGCAATTAAGTGGTGCTTAGGGGATCCGAATTTTTGGAGGGAAGATTAGGGTGGGGAAGTTGTCATGTTGAGTGTAGGGGAAGTTAGGGGAAAGTGGATAGGAGGTGATGGATGGGAGAAGGGAAGTGATGGGTGTAAGAAGATATTTTGAAAATGTGTGGTGGAGGCTCATTTGGCTTGTCTTTAGAGGAGAGCCATGGCTCGCGGCTCGGCTCGGCTCGGCTCGGCTTGGCTAGCTCAAGGGTCCCACTTGATTAGGAAGAAAGCCGGAAAATGCTTGAGACCCGATTGAGCTTGCATCCGACCTCCGATGTCCAATTAATTTGAAGATTTGGAATGCTTGAACTACGAGGATTTGAATGAGCCCAATATCGCCATGCGTCGTGTGGACGAACGTTCGGGCGACTCGACGCCTCGAGAGTCGGTTTTGCCTCGTTTGGACATTCGGAGTGGAGTTTAGTGCCCCTCGACCCCCGATTGACCTTTGTGCATCCTTGCATTTGTTTTGGCGATCCTATTGCCCCGTGAGTGATTGTTGGCTCGTCGTCCTCGGTCGGGGACCGTTGGCCCGGGAAGACCAAGGGACTTTGACCGGGGTTTTCTCAGTGTGCCCTGAATGTCTTGAGGTGCTCGGGGATCGTTGTGAGATGCCCGGAAATCGTTGCGATCTCTGTTTTCCGTGGAAATGCCCCGAAGGTTCGCCGGGAGACGTTCGTGCCCACTGAAATGTAGCTCGGGAGACCGAGTCGAGTTCCGAAAGGTTGTCTGAAGCTTGTTCCCCGGCCCTGGTGGTCCCTGGATGCCTGTAAGCCCGTTTTGAGGGGCCGTTTGCTTGTCAGTAGGGCGAACCCCGGGAGCTCTGTCAGAAAAGGCGTCCGTGGGGGATCGGGGTGTCCCGGCTTAAGCAAGATGCCCCGGAAATGCGCCCGGACGTGTCATTGGTCACTTTGGCACTGAGAGGGATTTTTGGAGTCCCATATTGAGCACCTTTCGATGCTTCGGTGACTCGGTGATGAATAGTGTCACAGTGTCAGCTCCGTCGTTTCGGGGATTCCTTGTTCGTTCGTTCTTCTGATGGCTCTCCTCCGCTTTTCTCGGTGGACCATGCTCTTCTCCTATTGCTCGTGGTTCCGTGACCGCGTGTTCGCCTTTGACTGCCGAATGATGAATAGTGCCCCGGGCTCCGGTCGGAAATCCTCGTGTGGGAAGCCGGTGGGCCAAAATGGGGTGCTGACAGCCGCGCACACCGAGCAAGCCACGTGCCATTTCTTCCCACGACTTCGGCGAGTCGTGCCATCACGTTCAAAGGGTCCCTCACAACCCTCACTCTCCCCCGTGAAGAGGTGGTCACGGTTCGAGGGCCGATCAACCGTGCACAACCGTCATTCAGCCGTTTCTCTCAAACCGGGTTTTCCTCATTTTTACCGAGTTTTCTCTCACATTTTCGGGTTTGTTCAGGCCTTGGCACGCTCGGATCTGCTCGTGCTCGTGTAGATCCGCCTCTTAGGAGTCCAACGAACCCGACCTCGCACCGTACCGTGACCGGAGCAAGCGTGCCGACTTGTTTTTCCCCGACTGGCCGCGGCTGTTTTCTACCCGGGTCACCCATCCGCGACTTCAAGCCGAGTCTTGCAACTCCCACGGCCACTTCCCCGACTCTTTCCCTCGCACATCGAGGCTAGGTAACGTCTCTCTACAACTTAGAGGAGTTAGGATCCCCGATATTTGTTTGAATGAAACGATAACGAGGATTGGAGAACCGGGATACATAAAAGATGTCACCTTTTTTTTAGATTCGAACTCCCCATGCAAAGCATGCATCGTTACGCATTTTATTTCCATTGTTACGTCCATATTTCGTATGACCATGCATACATAGCACGAGGTGGTTAGGATCCGTTGGGATGAGACCGTCACCAACTCAAGAGAGCCGTGAGGCCTCTCGGCCAAACCTCCTAAGGGAGGCCGTGAGCCCTTTTGGCTCTCTAGAGTTCGTGGTTGCCTCATCCTTTCGGATTAGGTCATCTCTATAGTCGTGATCCCCTTAACCGTGACCAAGATACGATAATACGGTGAGAAACATTCGAGATCTAGGGGGGAGAGGTCCTCACGGGTCGACGGTATCAAGGGGAGCTCACGGCCACCTTCCTTGCTAGGAGGCCGAGAGGCCCTTGACCCAACCGAGACCATGGACTTCTCTTCCCGTGATGTCGGAAGCTTCTCGAGACATATTTCCAGATTTGGTGCTGAATAAGCTAAATGTAGTATCGCAAATTTCATTAAACATGATGTTCGTGTTCATTTCGCTTGTTTGTTCATATGCTTGATGTCATGACGGCACCCTTTTATTGAATGCTTGTATTGATGATTTATATGGTACGTGAAGCATGTAAGAAACAATTGAAATCGGTGTAAGAGACCGCTCAAGACTCGGGGATGAGCCAAGGAAATGTTCGGTCACCTCCGTCGGGGCGTGATCAAGTGTCCCGTGGCTCTTCTTGAGTCTAGGTCGGCCTCTTCTCTCGTTTGGGAATTGGTTCTTAGAGTTGTGTGTGATTGTATCTTCCATTTAATTGTCGATCGCGTATCGGTTATTCATTAAATATGTTAATTTGGATAATCACCCATCGAATCAGTGATTGTGATACAAATTGATAACCACCGAACAATTTCACAAAAATGGGAAAACGGGACGTACTATTCGATTAATTAAAACACTATGATTAAACAATTGGGCAAATTGGTTATTAATTTGTAAACGCATCGATGATTCACGGAACGGCGAGAGTGTCCTTTTCCATTAAAAATTCACAATTTCAAAATACCGAGTCGCATAACACGAATAGAATTGATGTCTAGGGAGTACTCACGTGCTACGACTCGAGTCCGGGCCCGATTTGAGGCAGCCCGAGTCGGGGCACGAGAGTCCTTCTTAGACTCCTTCGCGTGATGCGATCTCCCATTCATACAGGAATATTGCAACTTTATCATCCAAGGACATAATCGTCATCCCGTAATTCACCGATACCCTAGGCGCTAAGAAGTCGGAAATACCTCGATCTATGGACGGAAAAGGGCCACCCGTCCGGGTGCGAGTCTCATTTGCACGACCCATTCCGCCCACTCTCGGTGTTTCCATCATCCTATCGTAGATTCGGTGGGAAGCATTTTATTTCAGTTGCAAAACACGAACAACCGGATTAATCGTACATTCGGCCTAATCGAACCCTAGATAATGGATAGGTGGGATAATAGATCCCAATCTAGAGTCAAAACACGAGTTTGGCTAATTCGGTGAAACCACAGTGACACTTAACTGAATGAAAGTCATAAAACAAACACACACATGTAATTGGCTTAGAACCTTATCCTAGCCCGCCCTCTATGTTTGTCTAGGTTAGATGCATTGTTTGCCAATCAACCACGGATAATAACTGATTAAATCACGTATATTCGGCCTAATACACAATTCGTTTGTATTCACCGACACTTATTACTAATTGTCAATTGCTTTCTATATTGTGTCAGTTATATCAGTTTTCTTCCGTTTTATTCTTGCTTTCGATGATTTATTGCGGTTCGGGCCCAAACCCATAGGTCACGTGTTACATGGGGTCCAACGCCCCAAATCACCGAACACGAGGTCCAACGCCTCTTAACTCACCGAGCGCGTGCAACCCGAGTACGGAATGGGATCTAGCCTCGATTCACCGTCACGCTCCGAATACGGCCTATGTGGAAGGCGAATTTGGATTGAGCGCGTGAAACGTGTCTAGATATCACCCGGGAGCTCGATCGATCCAACGGTTACAGTGGAAACAAGTCGTTTTTCTGCAAACCGTCGGTTCGATCGGACCTGACCCCCGGCTCTTCGAGCCCGCGTTGCCTTAATTCGTTTACCGGTCATTCAAAACACACGGTGAGCCGGAGCAGAATATTGGCCCAATGCAAACCGATCGGGATCCATTTACTTATTCAGTTGTACTTTGTAATTATTCGAGAGAATATTGCGAGGATTTTATTTGTATAATCATTCACTTGTAAGGATCCCCGATCGGTGGGCGAGAGGTCCGAGTGTCGAATCGGTCGAGTTGGTCTATTATCACCAAAAGATGAGTAAGCTCGAATACTCGCGGTCTCGGATCGCGCAGGGAATCGACCATCACGATTCGATGAACTGTAACGCTAAGATAGTGAACCGATTCCTCGATGCACAAGCCTACTCATCTTTCGGACTCTTGGCCCAACTTGATCACTTCAACGAATTTACGGTGTCAAAACGGGAGAGTCGAGCGCAACTCTAAATCACGCGGTAAATAAATAAAATGGCAAGCCTAGCAAGCTAGAGTACCGAAAGGGCGTGCGGGATATAGGCCCGCACGTAATAGAATCCCCGAATTCGGAACTTCCGGTTCCATACGACCATTGCCTTAGCATTTAGGTGTACCCCGTACCCCTAGACCCGGGTAACTTGCCGGCCCTCGACCCTCGGGTCGTAAAATGGCAAGTGGCGACTCCTTCTCACGTGCGTCCGTCGCGCGTCCCCGGGAAGGTGGACACTCCCAAGCCGCGTTTGCTTAGGCGCGCGCATGCGTGCCCCGACGAGATCAAATTCGGGTGCGCACACTATCAACTCACATTTACTGCTTTGGGTTTGGACACCCACCATTTACTGCTTTGGGTTTGGACACCCACCTTTTAATGCTTTGGGTTTGGACACCCACCTTTTACTGCTTTGGGTTTCGACAGGACACCCACCATTTACTGTTTTGGGTTTGGACACCCACCATTTACTGATTTGAGTTTGGACACCCCTTTTACTGCTTTGGGTTTGGACACCCACCTTTTACTGCTTTGGGTTTGGACACCCACCTTTTACTGCTTTGTGTTTTGACACCCTCCATTTACTGCTTTGGGTTTCGACACCCACTATTTACCGCTTTGGGTTTGGACACCCACTTTTTACTACTTTGAGTTTGGACACCCACCATTTACTGCTTTGGGTTTGGACACCCACCTTTTACTGCTTTGGGTTTGGACACCCATCATTTACCGCTTTGGGTTTGGACACCCACCTTTTACTGCTTTGGGTTTGGACATCCACCTTTTACTGCTTTGGGTTTCCACACCCACCTTTTACTGCTTTGGGTTTCGACACCCACCATTTACAGCTTAGGGTTTCGACACCCACCATTTATAGCTTTGGGTTTCGACACCCACTATTTACCGCTTTGGGTTTGGACACCCACCATTTACCGCTTTGGGTTTGGACACCCACCATTTACCGCTTTGGGTTTGGACACCCACCTTTTACTGCTTTGGGTTTGGACACCCACTATTTACCGCTTTGGGTTTGGACTGCTTTGGGTTTGGACACCCACCATTTACTGCTTTGGGTTTGGACGCCCACCTTTTACAGCTTTGGGTTTCGACACCCACCATTTATCGCTTTGGGTTTCGACACCCACCTTTTACTGCTTTGGGTTTCGACGCCCACTCTTTACCGCTTTGAGTTTCGACACCCACCGTTTATTGCTTTGGTTTAGGACACCCACCTTTTATTGTTTTGGGTTCGGACACCCACATTTACTGCTTTGGGTTTAGACACCCACCATTCACTGCTTTCAGGATCCATAAACCCACCTTTATTGCTTTCAAGGTACAAACGTTTATCCAGCTCTCTCCCTTGAATCCAAAAATAGAGAGAACAAGTGGCTATGGGGGAAGACGCCGGGACGGTCGCCGGGACCAAACGAGGTGCTTTTCATGGTCTTTGGCTGCATCCTCTATCCGAACACGCAACCAAAGAAGGGCAAGCTGTCAGAATCCCATTTTGGCTCATCAATCCAAACAATAGTATCAACAGCAATTCAAGCCATGACTCGAGCAGGAATACAAAAGAAGGTTCAACAGAGCAAGAAATCACTATTCATCCTCGAGTCAACAAAATTAAGCAGATGACATGTCCATACAACAGAAGGACTCCAGGGGTCACCAAAGGGCAACAGAGCGACTAGAAGGCTCAACAATATCCAAAACCGGCATTTTCAGTATACCACATAAACAGTCATATTTTCCAATAGTTCGCTCGACTGTCGGAAGATAGTCAATATTGGACTTCAAAAATCCACATCGATGCCAAACAGGTGAAAAGTGCCTTCAAACGCACTTTGCAATTCATCTACTCTATACAAAATAACTTTCTGCATACATATAACTTTTCAGTGGAAGTCCAAAAATGCCGGTTTCTCGGAGAAAAGTTAATTCCAAATATCAGATGCGGCCATGCCCCACAGTCATACAGAGCATGAGTAGTGCTTCAGATTGTCTTTTGGAAGCCATACAGACACCCTGAATGACTTCCGAGCGACAAAACGGGCATACCCCTCTTCGGAATAGCGTAATCGGAGACTGGTTTGATGAAATTATGGCAAACGAAGTTCACACTACATTGCCCTGAAAACTCCAGCGGACATTCGCAATTGGGCAAAACAGACAGCAAAACCCTTCACGGTTTCCCGAGTAACCTCCGAGGAGCACAAAAGGCCATTTTCAGTAAAGATCCATATCCAGAGGTCCTCTTTGGGGAAACTTGACGTCGGATGCTTACATTAAACAATGCTAGCCTTCTCAAGGCTCAATGTGGAATCGTCGGAATGAATCACACAAGTCATCTAGACCCCTCGAGCAGTACTTTAAGGGTCCTACATGCACTTTTAATATCTTTAGAGGCCCAATCTCGACAAACAGAGATCACAGTGACCTTCGGATCGCCCAAGAAACTCAGAAAGCAATCTGAGAAATCTAGTTTCGGCCTCCTAGGACATCTCCAACTCCATATTTGCATTTACCGGCTTAAGGGACAAGTGCCCACGTAATTTGACAATTTATGTCAAAATGACCGACGTGGGATGCAGATACAAGATATGCTGTCAGAAGTAGGTAACCTCGCTCTGAATGCATAAAAGGAGCAAAACCGGCTTCCGAGCCTCATATAGACATTTGGCATTTCCTCACGGAAAATGCCAATCTCGGACACATTAAATCTGTTTCCTCGCGTATATCGATAATTCAACATTTGGTTCGAACCCCGAGCCTCGAATGCGCGATCAATCGAGACCCGAGCTTTTTCCCAATTTCTCCTCTTCAGTCGTGGGACCGACGGGATGCCCAAGATGAGTCATCCTCTATTCTAGAAGCTTCTTTTTCTTCAATGCAAAAAGCCAACTTGCACTCTTGCTTGAAAATATCCAAGAGTTTGAAGACAACACTCAAGCCTTCATCAATGCTCATTAATGCTTTTGCCTCTTCCACATGAAGGATACTTGGCTCACATTCATCCTCATCCTCATTAGGCAAACCGAAATTTGCTAATGGGAGGCTTAAGTGTGCTTGCTTTTGCTTAATTACCCATTAGCTTTGCCTATAAATAGCCCCAAAGTGATTAAGTTAATTACTTCTCCTCTTGCACACTCTCTCCAAGCTTTCTCCCTCAAGAAAAGCTCTCAACTCCATAGCCAAAACCAGCAAGCTTCAACACTTCAAAACCAAGAGAGAAAAACCGAAGAAAGCTCGAAGAAAGCTTTGAGTTTCTTAAGTCGGAAGCCCATGTTCATCATCCCGACTTAAGTTCAAAATTTCTCAAACTCCATGGACCACATGTTTTCGACCCAAGGAGTTCATTTATGAACTTAGATTTTTTGTTTGAAGTCATTTGCTTATCATTTCAGGTCATTTAGGTGATTTCGGGTGAAGGACGTACTCTCGGCTGAACAGTACACCCGTTGCCGCATGCCCGCGCTCACAACCGCGCACACGCCCGCGGGCCAGACTCCTGTCCGCGCGCACACCCGCGAGCCAGACGTCTGTCCATGAGCACGCCCGCGCACCAGACACCCCAACGTGCACACCCGCGCGCTCCAGCGCGTTTTAGCGCTCCTCCCGTGTGCTCGCGCACGCCTGCCCGCGCGCCCGACGTCCATGGACACCCGAACGTGCATCCTGTGCACCCAAGCATCCTTCCAAGCGTTCTACCGAGTCACCCGACTCTCAAACACTTCCCCAACTCTTTCCTCGTATCCCGAGGCTAGGTAAATCACTCTTGACTTAGAGGAGTTAGGAATTTTTACATTTATTGCATGTTCATGGAGTTATATGGTGCACAAAGCATGTTCACTTGCAAGACTTCATTTGTATGCACTTTTACATTATATCATGCATGTTTATCCTTGATTAACATGTTAGCATATCGGGAAACGTTTGGATCGACCCTCGGAAGACCTTCCCGACCCGAAATAAGCAAAAGAGCTATTGGGTTTGCCTCAAGAAGAGGAAACCGAGACTTGGCTTGCTTTCCTCGGGTTAAGAGCGGCCTTCTTAGCCCGATCCAAGTTCGATTCCCGAGTTTTCTCGTGTTTTCTTACATGCATGAAGTCGGTATTGTTTTATCGATTCCTTAGATAATTTGTTTGCACATGTTTGCATGTTCGAATGCGTTATTCAAATCATGGTGATACCGACTTTAGTTAATCGTGTCATTTATCGTGTTTGTCGTTTGAGCATGCGAGAAATGATTCAAAACAAGACGGGGAAACCTCGTGGAACCCCATTCGGGCCATGGGACCTCTCGGCTATCTCCAAGGAGAAGTGACCAAGAGCCTCTTAGGCTCGTACGGATTGCATGAGGCTTCCTATTCCCGTTTTGAGTCCGTTCTCGGCTTTCATGTAATTTGCAATTTACATTATTGTCGCAATATCGCATGAAAATGTCATTTCAAAGCAAAGCTTGCATGGATTCGCGAATTAGTGACTCATTCGGGTTCATTCGGTTATGAGGGTATTTTGATCATTTTGACCAAATTATCCTCGATCCTTACAGAACCATCTTGGTCGTCGAATCACGAATCGTTTTTATAATTAATGTATTCGACAATAACCTTAAGCATTAATTCCATAAATGGGTTAATCGGGACGCTCACATGATTAAACCCACTTCACACTGATAAAGTTTACACGAATTGGCCATTAACTGATAACTCGCGTCGATGAGTTGTCAAATGACGTTGGTGCCCTTTTCAAACTTATCAATTTCAAAACCCGAAACGCGCGGTCAGATGTAGCATGGACGTCTGAAAAGGGCTTATGTGTCTCCACTTGAGTTTTTACCTGATTCCAAGTAGCTCAGGTCAGGATACATAAGATCTTTCTAGATCACTTCCGGGCAGATCGATCGGTTCTTTGGCTTTTTCGGGGTTCTTGCACAACCCTGGACGATCCAGGGATTTAGTTGACACCGCCTACAAGCCGAGGTGGCTCGCACTGCGATGTTTCCCCTTTTCTGAAAATAATTTTCAAATAAATGGCAAAATCGTCTTTTCACAATTCAGCGACACCCTTAGGGTTAGCATGAGAGAAACACTACAGTACGGGATAAGAACGGGCTACCTTTTCAAGTGCAGGTTCATCTGCATAGCCTTTTCTTATCTAACTGATGAGTTTCTGGCATCCTAACATAGACTCGGGTAACTAGAACGATTATCTCTATCAGAAAACATGCAAAATGCTGATTAACCTTTCACTCGACCTAACCAAACACTAGGTAATAGTTAGGAGGAATTCTAGATTCCAAATCTAGAGTCAAAACACGAGTTTGGCTAATTCAGTGGAAATTCAGTGTCACAATACAGAACAACTGTAAAAGCAATCCACACACATGAGATTTGACTCTCTTTGTCAAGTTCTCAAAACAAAGCCGAATGCTAAAACATTGGCACGTGCTTGTTTGTCTAGGGTAGGATTTGCATGCCAAAATACCCCGGATTAACAACTTGTTAAAACACGTACACTCGATAATAACAAACACCTTGTCTGTTATTTACCTGCTGCGTGTTATCTTTCAACACTTGTTTGTCATGCGGGTCGAGCCTGATCTCTAGGCCGAATAATATTAGGGTTCAACGCCCTAATCATCGAGCACAGGGTCCAACGCCCTAATCATCACTCACAGGGTCCAACGCCCTATTCAGTGAGAGCGTGCATTGAATTTCAATTCTTCGGTCTTTTCCCTAAACTCACGGTGAGTTAGAGCGGAATAATAATCGAACGTGAGTCGACTCGAATTCGGCCATTTGTAATTTGTATTTATTGTTTTCGAGAGCATTGTAAGGACTTTTATTTTGTACATTTATTCTGTAAGAATTCCAGTCGGTGAGCAAACGGTCCAAGAGTCGAATTAATCGAATCGGTCTAATACTTGCCCAGATACAAGTAAATCCAAGAACTCGCGGCTCTGGTTCACGCAGGGATTCAACCTCCATGGTTCGATGAACTGTAACGCAAGATTGTGAACCAACTCCCCGACATACGGGTTTACTTCTCTCCTGGCTTCTCAACCGACATCGTTTAATTCATCGAGTTTACGGTGTCAAAACGTGCGAGCCGAGAGCAACTTAATCCACGCGGTAAATAATAAAACATGCAAGCCTAGCATGCCAGAGTACCGAAAGGGCGTGCGGGATATAGGCCCGCACGTAACATGAACTCCTGAACACGGACTTTCCGGTTCCGCACAGACCAATGCCTTAACAACAACTAAGTGTTCCATACCCCTAGACCCCGGGTAACTTATCCGCCCTCGACCTTCGGGTCGTAAAATGATAAGTGGCGACTCCTTCTCTCACGCGTGTCCGTCACGCGTCCCCACGGAAAGGTGGACACTCCCAAGCCGCGCGATCCAAAAACGTGCAATGCGGGCCCCGACGAGAGTCCACATTCGGGTCCGTACAAATAGATCAAGGTGTTTCGGTCTCCTTAATACCTAGGGTATCGGCAAATCACGAAATGACAGTTATGCCATTGGACGGTAAGGTATGTGAGATGCACGCGTAAAATTGAGACTACATGACACGAAGAGGACTCGTGTGTTTCGACTTGAGCCTCCTCAAATTAGGCCCGGACTCGAGTCATAGCACACGAGTACTCCCTAGAAACTGATTCTATTCATGTCCCGCATCTCGATGCTTTGAAATTGGGGATTTTAGAAAAGGACATTTCCACTATTTCGTGATCCGTCGATGCGTTTACAAATTAATATTCAATTTGTCCAACTATTTAAGCCGAATGATTTCAATAACCAAATGACACGTCCCATTTCCCATTCATGAAATGGTTTAATGATTAAGACCTCGAACCTCAATTGTTATGGATCAATGAAATGATTGTTCGATATTAACGTACCTAGCATACAAATTAACATGAAACCAACGATTAAATGAAAATCGTGATTGTAATCAATTCCAAAAATCGGTTTTGACAGTTTTTGGCATGCGTAAAACATCAAACACAATGACAACGTACATTTTTACATAACCTGTGCCGCCATGATCTTAGGAACGCAATCAAACATACAAACAAGCACAAACACGATATTTAGAGGAATCGATAAAACGGCACCGACTCATGGCAAGCGAAAAATATAAAAACTCGGGAAACGACTTGAGTCGGGGAAAGGAGGCCATCCATGGCCCGAGAAAGCCAAGAGGGGCTCTCAGCCACCTCCCTTGGGGTGAGGCCAAGAGGCTCCTTTGGCTTGCCTGAGCCAACAAGGTCTCCTCAACTTCGATTCAAGCTATTTCCCTACATGCTAGCACTGTATACGATGAAGACATGCATAATACGATGTAAAAACACATAAAAACATAAAATTGCATGCGAATCGGTCATGGACCGCCTTATCTTCCCACAAACGCAAAGAAAACGTAAAAGTCTTAACTTCTCTAAGTCGGGAATGATTATACCTAGCCACGGGATGCGGGAAAAGTCGAGGAAAGTCGGAAAAACGGCTTCGGGAAGTCGATTCTGCCCCCTGGAATGAACAGACCCGAATTAGTGAAGTCGGGTCGGCGGCAGACCCGACTTGCAGTCCGGCTTGTCGGGGCTGTACCGGTTGATCAGGATGGAATTTTTGAGCAGGGCCAGTTGTGTTGGATTCCCAAGAGACTAAGGATCGCGTCTGCGGTGGTTTCGGGAGGAAAGCACGCGTAGATTTTCCGAAAATCAAAAACAAAGTCGGGGTCAGTAAAAAGAGACGGACCAGTCAGGGCAAAACAGACCCGACTGACACTCGAAAAAGAAAAGGCTCTATAGGAGGCTCCCGGTGGTCTTTTGGCATAAGATCGGTGGCATTGGACTCCTAGCTGAGTAGGGATCACGCTGATATGTAGCTCATAGCGAGCTTCAACTCGAGCTGACCTGTATGTTTATGCAAAATTCGGGTCAGAATAGAAAACCAGAGGAATAGACCCGACTGGCACCCGATGAAGAAACGACTCTATGGGAGGCTTCCGGTGGGCTTTTATTGCAAGGTCGGTGGCATTGAACTCCTAACTGAGTGAGGATCACGGTGATATGTGGCTCGTAGCGAGATTTAACCCGAGCTGACCTGTATGTTCCTGCAAAGTTCAGGTCAGAATAGAAAACCAGAGGCACAGACCCGACTAGCACCCGATGAAGAAACGACTCTATGGGAGGCTTCCAGTGGTCTTTTCATGCAAGATCGGTGGCATTGGACTCCTAATTAACTGAGGATCATGCCTGCAGTGGTTTTATGAAGATTGGACATGTCGATTTTCCTGAGAGATGCAAAGAAAACCGGTAAAGGCTGGAAAAAATCTGTGAAGGGAGAAAAGAGAGAAATGGCGGTGGTGCACGGTTGAGCGGCTCTCGGCACACGACCACCTTGTCACGGGGGAGAGTGAGGGTCATAAGGAACCCCTAGGAAGTGATGGCATGACTCGCCATAGTCGTGAAGTAGTGGAAATGTCCAAGAAGCCCGAGAAGCCGTGAAAACTCCTATGGAACCCGGTTCTGGACAGAACTGGTTCGAGCTGCTGGGCACTTCAAATCACAAAACTAAAATCGGAAATGGACTCAGGAGGTCGAATACATGTGGAATATGTGGTTTGTTTGAGGCTCGGATAAGTCGGGAAGGAAGAACTCGCCTAGAAACCGGGAAAATCCCTAGGGAGCCGAATCTGGATTGGGCTAAAACGGGACCTAGATGACTTCAAATGGCAAAACTAACACCGTAAATGGACTCGGAAGGTCGAATATGTGTGGGATATGAAGTTTGGTCAAGTTTGGATTGGGTTGGATGGCGGTCGCCGAAAAACAGTTGAGTTTTCGGGCAAACCGGCCTTGTATCCGGGCTGTTATGGGGCTGAGCGAAATCTGGAATATGAGGGGAGTTTGGAGAGTGTTCGTGAGTGAGAAAGCTAGAGAGAGGTTGCAAGAAGAGTTGTGATTAAGTTAATGACCAAATGGGCTTATAAAGGTGGCTTTAATGGTTCAATTAGTGAAAACAAAGCACAATTAAGGAGAGGGTTAGGGGGATCCGAATTTTTTAAGATGGATTAAGGAGGGGAAGTTGTCTTGAAAGGTAATGGGAAGTGATGGATGGAAGAGTGGAGTTGATGGATAGAAGAGTAGAGTTGATGGATGTAAGAGATATTTTGAAAAATGGTGAAAAATGGGTGGATGAGGCTCATTTGGCTTGTCTTTAGAGGAGAGCCATGGCTCGGGGCTTGGCTCGGCTCAGCTCGGCTTGGCTAGCTCAAGGGTCCCACTTGATTAGGAAGAAAGCCGGAAGAAGCTCGGGGCTTGATTGATCACGCATTCGATTTCCGTGGTTCGCTTGAACAACGAATTATCGATGTATGCGCGAATATGGTTTTAATGAGCCTAATATTGACATTCTTCGTATGGGTGAATGCTCCGGCGAACCGGGGACTCAAAGGCCGGTTTTGCTCCGTTTGGATGATCAGGGTGAAGTTGTCCGTTTTTGTCGCTTGTTCGCGCCTTTGCGTGATGTACCGCTCGTGTCGGCGTGCTTTGTGCTTTGGGCAGAACGGTTTACTTGTCGGCCCCAGCTGGAGATCGATATCCGGAGGCGTCCTAGGAATCCACGAGCGGGGCTTTCTCGGTGTTTCCCGAGTGTTCTGATGTATTCGGAGACCACTGTGATCTCCGTTTGTCAAAAATGAGTCCTGAAGGCTTGTCGGGAGGCCTTCGTGACCATTGAAACGTCACTCAGGAGATCGGTATGATTTGCTTGGTCCGAACCGAAATGATTTCCTAGCCCCTGGGGGTTGTTGGGAGTGGGTGGTGCAAAGCTCGAACTTCAACATTTTCCCAAATGAGCTTTGAGCATAAGATTCCCCGTGAAAGGGGCCCTTTTGTTACCAGAATGGTACTCGGGAAACCTAAATGAATTATGCAATACGATCGGGGTTTATCTCCCAAGCCCTTGAGGTCCCTGGGATTGATTGGCGCAAATTTCGTGCACTGGAGATTTGTTAAAAGGGTCTCCAGCTATGTCTTTCTGTAGAAAAATGGCTTCTTTTTCCCGGGTCGGGATCCACTCGGGAGACCAAGATGAACTCTGAAACGCAATCTGAATCCTGTTCCATGGTCCTAGTGGTCCTCGGGTGTGTATAGGCCTGTTTCCGGGTGCCGTTTACTTGTCTGTGGATCGAGTGTCCCGGGAGCCCCGTCAGGAAGGCGTCTACAAATGTTTGGGAGTGCCCCGGCTTAAGCAGGAGGCTTCTAAAATGCGCTCGGAGGTGCCATTGGTCATTTTGGTACCAAGAGGGATTTTTGAAGTCCCATATTGGATATCTTCTGACGCTCCGGTGATCCGGCGATGAATAGTGCCATAGTGCCGGCTTCTGTTATTTTAGGGTTCGTTGTTTATCTTTCCTTTTGATTGCCCTTCTGAGCCTTTTGGAGGACCCTACTTCTCTTTTGTAGTCTATGCTCCCACGTCCGTGCGTTCGCCTCCGATTGTCGGGTCATGAATAGTAATCTGAGTTTCGGGTGGGAGTCCATTGTTAGAGTCGGTGGACCAAAATAGGGTGTTGACAAGCACTCATTTCTAGTTCTGCATTAGCAACTTCACCTTCATATGTCTAGGGAACTCGGCTATCCTGGTATGGCTCCTATGCAAGAACCTCAATAACGAACGGGACGGCAGCAAATGCAACTTCTGCCGGAGCATAATTGATGACAAACGGAATTGAAGTCTTCTACGCGTCTTCTTCCTCTTTGATAGTGGCCATGCTAATCATATTTACAGAATGTCCTGAACCTGATCCATGATCGGAGAGAGGGTTTGTATGGACATTCGGTGGCTTCACCTCATTAAAGGAGATCTGCCTTGTGTCGATCATCTCTTGAATTTTGTCCCGAAGTCTCCAACAAGTATCTAGAGTGTGACCAGGAGCACCCTGGTGAAACTCACAGCGCAGATTTTGGTTATGCACGGAAGGATCGAAATGGGGATCGGGCACCTCTGTTCTGATCTTGTTGCTTGCAAGAAGCTGCCTGAATATGTGAGAGGGAGGAGCTGGTAAAGTGGTGTACTGCTTGCGCGGACGGGGTTGAGCTCTCGGGGTTAGAGCACGTTGAGCTGGCTGAGGAGATCTCGAAGCCGAGGGTCTACCTTGTTGAGCCTGAGCAGGAGCATACTGTTGTGGAGGTTGTAACTAGATAACAGTTGGCAGGGTCGGGAAATAAACCTGCGGTGCTTGGTAGGGCTGCACATAATGCACGGGATGTGCATATGCCTGAAAAGTCTGCAATGCAGGGGTGTAGTCCACCGAAATCAGCTGTAACGCCTGATGTCCAGAATTGACGATGCCAATAGTCACGTCTTTGCCTCTCCTGGAGGTCCCAGCAGTTTGCTTCTTCGATGTCTCTCCGTCCTTCTTCCTCGATGGGCCTTCAATTCTCCCTAGCTTAACACCCATGTCAAGCTTCTTTCCTGCCTCGATCAGGTCCTAGAAAGAAGAGGTATGAGCCAGGAGATGTGAGTAATATGCGCCCCTGAGCGTGGAGTGAAACAGTTGGATTTGCTGTCGCTCAGTGATTGGAGGAATGTGCTTTGCCGCTTTTCCCCTCCACTCTGTTGCATATGCTTCGAAAGCTTGACCCTCTCTCATCTCTGTCATGCTGAGATCGAGAAGAGTAGGGGGTGTCTCCGCACAAAATTGATACTGGTCGAGGAACTTCTAAGACAGATCTGTCCATGTAGGGACGTCGCCGGCTTTCATGGTCATAAACCAATCTAGCGCCGATCTCGTAAGACTGTCTTAGAAAGTCTAAATGACGAATTCCTCGTAATCCCAGTATGAGAGCATTTTGCTCTAATAGTGACGGAGATGATGTCGAGGGTCTCTGGTCTTGTTGTATCTCTTGAAATATGGAATTTTGATCTTAGGGGGCAGCCGCATGCCCGAAAAGAGATTCCAGTCATTGTCACCGAAATCGAAACGGGAATTGCCTACTTGGAGGTCTTGAATGGTTTCCTCCATTCTCCTTATTCTCCTCTCTTGTTCATTTTCCGCTTCGGGAGGAATGTTTGTTGGTAGAGCTGGAGGGGCAGCCTGAGTAGGCGTGCCTGGTTCAGTGGGAGGAATGTTTAGAGGCGGTGGAGCAGGGTAAGAAAAGCTTATTTGGGGTTGTGGAGCTTGGAAAGGAAATTGGTCTGTAGTTGGAACAGGAGCCTGTGCGATCGTGACTGGAGGAACTATCGGTGGTGGCACAGTATAGATTGGAGGACGCATTGACACAGCTAGTGGTGGCAGTGTATGCATAGTCGAATCTGCGGATAAGAAGGCCGCTGGTGGCAGCAGAACTGCTGTTGGAGCAGGTGGTGGCGGTAGAGGATCACTGATAGGTTAGACCGTCGGTGCATACGCCATTGCAGAGAAAGATGCGTCTTCAACCTCCGAAACAAAGGTTAGAGGGACTGTTGGATTTGGATCGACAATTGGCCTGTGCTCCAGAGGCGAAGTGAAGCTCGATGAAGCCCGATTCTGATCCCTAAGCATAGCCATGAGCTCTGTCATGTTGGTGGCCATGTTGGTCGCCAACTGGTTCACCATCCCTTCTAGCGCGGTGAAACGTGCAGAATCCACAAGGTTAGACGCCGTTTGTGCTGTTGGTGGAGGATGTCCGATAGGGATGCCTGAATGCGCTGTAGATATGTCCGCTAGTATGGGAGGTGATATAACTTGTGTCAGTGGTGTTTAAGAATGTGTCGACATTGGCGAAGTATCTTGTTCATGAATGGCCGGTTGTTGATCATCTGCCATCCTTACTCGTGCACGAGTTGGATATCGATGGAACACCAGTTGTTAGCACCTTATGTATAAATATGTAAGTGCGATTGCAGTATGTTGGCAAATGTAAATGACTAGGTGTTATGAAATGCATGGATTCGAAAACACTAATGTCATTACATCAGTTGGATTTACGTTCCATAATTTACAAAGATAGTCTGTTTAAAAGAAAGAAACATAAACATAAAACCAATATCCTACTACGCCCGATAGCTGAGTGAGCATTGCATAGGTCCGAGCAGAGTAAAAAGACGTCGTAGACTGCTAAACCTAAGGATGGGAGACCTTGCGCTTTTTCGCCCGCGCTCGATCCAGTGTAGCGCTCAAATGCGCTATCTCCCTATCTTGGTTCGCTACGCGTGCGCGAGTCTGAGCTAGCTCCCTCTAAAGCTCTCTGTGGCCAGTGAGCTCTGAATGTGTATCCACAAGCTCGCAACGGAGTCGATCTCGTTCCCCCCCTGATGGATTGCAACTCCGTGCGTATGGCTCCTTGGACTGAGCTCTCTGCGTCTGGAATGTTTGCTTGCGGTGCCTGCGGAATCCGTGACGTGCGTAGCCGACGAACAGGTGCAAGTCTGTGCTGATGGAACTGAGCCACATACGCTGCAGTAGCTGAGAAAGCTCGCTCCTCGTAATCGAATGGACCCGAATGAGTCATCGATACCCGAATCCATGCATGTTTTGTTTTAAAAATACATTTTCATGCGATATTATGACGACAATATAAATTGCAAATTACACGAAAGCCGAGAACGGACTTAAAACGAGAAGAGGAAGCTTCGTGTAATCCAAATAAGCCCATGAAGCTCTCAGCCACTACTCCTTGGAGAGAGAGCCAAGAGGTCCTACGGCCCGAATAGGGTTCCACGAGTTTTCCCTGTCTCAGTTCGAATCATTTCTCGCATGCTCAAGCGACAAACACGATAAACGACACGATTAAACTAAAGTCGGTATTGTCATGATTTGAATAACGTATTCGAACATGCAAACATGCACAAACATATTATTTAAGGAATCGATAAAACAATACCGATTTCATGCACGTAAGAAAACACGAGAAAACACGAGAATCGAACTTGGATCGGGCTAAGAAGGCCGTTCTTAACCCGAGGAAAGCAAGCCAAGTCTCGGTCACCTCTTCTTGAGGCAAACCCGAGAGCTCTTTTGCTTACTTCGGGTCGGGATGGTCTTTCGAGTGACGATCCAAACATTTCCCGATATTCTTGCACAATGTATGATGATAAGCATGCATAATATAACATGAAAACGCATAAAAATTAAATCTTGCATATGAAATATGTCATATATTCCATATTACTCCATAGCCATGCAAAAATATAAAAGCCCTAACTCCTCTAAGTCGAGAATGTTCAACCTAGCCTCGGGATGCCAGGAAAGAGTCGGGGAAGAGTTTGAGAGTCGGGTGACTCGGTGGAATTCTCAGAAGGACGTTCGGGTGCACAGCTAGACGTGCGCGAGCATGCGAGCGTGCAGGCAGGCGCGCGGCGCGCAGGCAGGCGTGCAGGAGAGGCGTGTGAGCGCACAGGCGGGCGCGCGGGGCGCGCGGCTGGCAGGCGTGCGCGCGAGCGCGCGGCTGTGCTCCTTGGATCCAAAACTTGTGGTCCATGGAGTTTGAGAATTTTCGAACTTAAGTCGAGATGATGAACATCGGCTTTGGACTTAAGAACTAAAGGCTCTCTTTTGATTTGTTTCGATTTTTCTCTTTTGCCTTTGAAATGTTGAAGCTTACTGGTTTTGGCTATAGAGTTGAGAGTTTTTCCTAGAGGAAGAAAGCTTTGAGAGAGTGTGCAAAAAGAGAAGTGATTAACTTAATCACTTTTTGACAATTTATAGGCAAAGCTAATGACACAATTAGCAAAAGCAAGTGTTCTTAACCCCCATGCTTAGCAAATTTCAGCCATTTAATGAAGATGAAGATGAATGTGAGCCAAGTATTCTTCATGTGGAAGTGCCAAGAAGTATTAATGAGCATTGATGAAGCTTGAGTGTTGTCTTGGAAGACTTGGAGATATTTTCATGCAAGGGTGCAAGAGAAACTTGGTCTTGGCAAGGGAAGAGTTGCCCTTGGACAATTCATGGGTCCCATGGCCGAAGAGAAGAAACCAGGAGAAAGCTCGGGTCTCGATTGATCGCGCATTCGAAGCTCGTAGTTCGGATTGAATGTTGAATTATCGATATACGCGAGAAAATGGATTTAATGAGTCCAAGATTGGCATTTTCCGTGGAAAATTGCCAAATGTCTGTATGAGGCTCGGAAGCCAATTTTACTCATTTTAAGCATTCAGAGCGAGGTTACCCACTTCTGGCAGCATATCTTGTATCTGCATCCCACGTCGGTCATTTAGACATAAATTGTCAAATAACGTACTTGACCTTTAAGCCAGTAATGCAAATATAGAGCCGGAGATGTCCTAGGAGGCTGAAACTGGATTTCTCAATTGCTCTCTAAGTTGCTTGGGCGATCCGGAGTTCACTGTGATCTCTGTTTGTTGAGATTAGGCCTCTAAAGACATGAAAAGTGCATCTGAGACCCTTAAAGCACTACTTGGGGGGTCTAGATGAGTTGTGTGATTTATTCCGACGATTCCACATTGAGCCTTAAGAAGGCTAGCACTGCGTAAAGTAGGCATCCGGCGTCAAGTTTCCCCAAAGAGGACCTCCGGATATGGATTTCCACTGAAAATGGCCTTTTGTGCTCCTCGGAGGTTACTCAAGAAACCGAAAAGGGTTTTGCTGTCTGATTTGCCCAATTGCGTCTGTCCGCTGGAGTTTTCGAGGCAATACAGGGTCAACTTCGTTTGCTGTTATTCTATTTGACCAGTCTCTGGTTATGCCCTTCCGAAGAGGTATGCCCGTTTTGTAGCTCGGAAGTCATTCGGGGTATCTGTATGGCTTCCAAAAGATAATCTGAAGCACTGCTCGTGCTCTGTATGCTTGTGGGGGCATGGCCGCATCTGATATTTGGAATTAACTTTTCTCCGAGAAACTGGCATTTTTGGACTTCCACTGAAAAGTTGTCTGTATACATAAAGTTGTTCTGTATAGAACAGATGATTTACGAAATGCGTTTGAAGACCTCTTCATCTGTTTGGCATTGATGTGGATTTTTGAAGTCCAATATTGACTATCTTCCGATGGACGAGCGAACTGTCGGAAAATAGGATTGTCCATGTGGTACACTGGAAATGCCGGTTTTGGACATTGTTGAGCTCTCTAGTCACATTGTTGCCTTTTGGTGACCCCTGGAGTCCATTTGTCATATGCATATGTCATCTGCTCGATTTTGCCAACTTGAGGATGAATACTAATTTTTTGCTCTGTCGAGCTGTTTTCTATGATGATGCTCAAGTCATGACATGGATCACTGCTGATAATGTAGTTCAATTTGGTGGCCAAAATAGGGTGCTGACAGGTGCGAGTGAGCAGGCTCGGCGAACTTGCGAAGCATGAAAGTAAATTCGCACGGGTGAGCAGACCCAGCAATGTTGCAAGAAGCACGAGCGAGCAGGCTTGGCGAATTTGTGAAGCATGAAAGTAAACTTGCACGGGTGAGCAGACCCGGCAAGGTTGCAAGAGGCGCGAGCGAAGAAGCTCGGCGAACTTGCGAAGCATGAAAGTAAACTCGCACGGGTGAGCAGACCCGGAAAGGTTGCAAGAGGCGCGAGCGAGCAGGCTCGGCAAACTTGCGAAGTATGAAAGTAAACTCGCACGGGTGAGCAGACTCGGAAAGGTTGCAAGAAGCCCGAGCGAGCAGGGTCGGTGAACTTACGAAGCATGAAAGTAAACTCCCACGGGTGAGCAGACCCGGTAAGGTTGCAAGAAGCACGAGCGAGCAGGCTCGGCGAACTTACGAAGCATGAAAGTAAACTCGCACGGGTGAGCAGACCCGACAAGGTTGCAAGAAGCACGAGCGAGCAGGCTTGGCGAACTTACAAAGCCAAAAAGTAAACTCGCACGGGTGAGTAGACCCGGCAAGGTTCCAAGAAGTACGAGAGAGCAGGCTCGGCAAACTTACGAAGCATGAAAATAAACTCGTACGGGTGAGCAGACCCAACAAGATTGCAAGAAGCACGAGCGAGCAGGCTCAGCGAACTTACGAAACATGAAAATAAACTCGCACGGGTGAGCAGTCCCGGCAAGGTTGCAAGAAACACGAGCGAGCAGGCTCGGCGAACTTGCAAAGCATAAAGGAAAACTCGTACGGGTGAGCAGACCTGGCAAGGTTGCAAGAAGCACGAGCGAGCAGGCTCGATGAACTTGCGAAGCATAAAGGTAAACTCGCAACTTAAATGTAAGTGCAAATGCTTGGTAATGGTATGAGGTGTGGAAGGAATCATTGTGATTCAATTTGGGCATTGTGCTTGTCTACGTTGCAAGTGATGCGGTGATAGAATGCTTTGTCGCTCGTTGTTCGGTTGTAGTGCAGTTGAATGACCAAATTGGCGTTAATGCTGTGACGAAGTCATTTAATCGAAGCCTTGCATCTGGGGCGGTAGTATGTTTGCTTTGTGAGAAGTTTGTCGAAAGCCGACATTTTGCATTCCGAGACTCGAGCTCTGGTGGGCAGCGCCTACGTATCCCATGGGACCGAGAATCAGAGTTTGTCGTAGTTCACACTTGCTTGTGATACCTGTGATCCTGGCATTACTAGTAGATCATAAGAGAAATACTAACAAGTGATAGGTACAGGTGAGCCTCGAAAAGAGCGTCGTTGTGACGCACAGATCTTCAGTTTCGGGTTGCCTGAGCAACCCGTGAAGAATTTTGCTTTGACAGTGCAGATGGATCTTGTACTCGGAGGCCTAGATGCAAGGCCTCCAGTTGGCTCCCGTTAACTATGTATGGGCATATCGAGACGTTCCCGACGATGCCCTAGCAGCTCTATCTGTTGTTCGACGCGCCCGTCGACTTTGGATTCTTATCATTCGAATGTCGTAGGGCGACTTCATTTGCAACCCGCGTCTTTTCTCTCTATCTTCATTGGCGGGTTTTTTCCGCTTCTTTTCGCTCTGTTTTTTTCTTGCAGTTGGGGTTTGTTTTGTGACCCGTGTCTTTGTTTGAAAATCATCGACTTTGCATCGCCAAGGCCGCTTTGGTGTGCTTCGCCTCGTGGAGACTCGTTGCGTGTTGCTATCCCTATTTTGTGAGGACCGGCTTTCTTGGAAGTTTTTACTCTCGTGCACAAGAAATCTGAGCTTCGTGTCATTTGCCCTTGCAAGCTTTACATGTGAACTCCCCTATCGTCTAGGAAAAGAAAATATCAAATTGCCCCCATGTGGAATAGGGAACCTTTGTTGCCCCAGTGCGAATGTTGAACGGGGATGCCCCGGTCTTAATTTGTTGAAGTGGCCCGTGGCAAGCGCCTTGTGCGATCGTTTTCCCCAATCATATCTTACTATTCTTTGTAGTACGTGCCTCTTGGAGGGTGCACACTACTGAAGTCACTTGATGTTCAAGGAAGACGGTTGCATCAATGCTAAGTGATTCGCTCGATTGTTTTCGTCTACGACTTCATAGGGGGTACCTCATCGTCGGACACCTCCCTCGTCAAAGTATAAGGAAAGGGTCCGAGACAAGTTCTCGGGGAAGCGTGAACTCGCGCATCGCTCTCCGCCTGTGATCAATGTGCCCTTGTGAAGGATGAAAGAAGACAATTCATTAGGCGATTATGCGATGAAATATGTGGTAAGAAATATGGGGCAGTCCCATGAAAAAATCCCTTTTTGTACCACCTGCGACCCATTGGATGCCGCGTGCAGGCAACATTTGTTTCCGGGAATCTGGTCATCACCACTCTGGAGTGGTTAGACCGTGACTGGGATCACATAAGCATGTTTTCCCAAATTGCGAGTAGGTATGCGCAGTCCCCCTAGGGAAGGCTCGAGAAGCGGAGTCCCGTGAGGACAAGCGAGTCAAACGGGTCCGACAAAACTAATTGGGCATCTTCGAGACGGTCCTAATGCTCCATTGAAGGATTTGTTCATTTCGGGAGCCCATTTGTGGGAATGCATTTAAATTAAAGCAAAAGAGAGTTTAAAGAAGACTGTGTGTGTTGCCCCCGTATTCAATCGGCGACCACAATGGAGGTGGATGAGATCCATTCTTTGATCGGAGGCATGATCCTGCTGGTATCTCCTGCAATCGAGAGTTGGGTCATGCTCTGTTTGTGGAGCTGTCACTTCCGGTCTTTGCAATGGAAGGATTAGACTTGCTCCTCGAAGTATCGCTTGGATGAATTTGAATCCAAGTCGATTTTGAATTTTAGATGAGCCTGAAAGCAGTAAATGCAGGGTGTCAAAACTTGAAAGCAGTAAATGCTGGGCCGGATCCCAAACGCAGTAAATGCAGGGCCGAGGCCCGAAAGCAATAAATGTTGGGTCTGCGCCCGAATGTAGTAAATGCAGGGTCGAGGCCCTACGCTGGGTCGAAGCCCGATGCGGGGCCAAAGCCCGATGCAGTAAATGCGGGGCCGGAGCCCAATGCAGGGCCGAAACCCAAAGCGGGGCCGAAGCCTAATGCAGTAAATGCGGGGATGGAGCCCAATGCAGGGCCGAAACCCAAAGCGGGGCCGAAGCCTAATACAGTAAATGCGGGGCCGGAGCCCGATGCAGGCTCGAAGCCCAATGTAGTAAATGCAGGGCCGGAGCCCGATGCGGGGCTAAAACCCGATGCAGTAAATGCGGCGCCGAAGCCCGATGCGGGGCCAAAACCCAATGCAATAAATGCGAGGCCGGAGCCCGAAGTGGGGCCGAAGCCCAATGCAGTAAATGCAGGCCCGAAGCCCAATGCTGGGCGAAAGCCCAAAAGTGGGGCCAAAACCTAATACAGTAAATGCAGGGCCGAAGCTAGATGCAATAAATGTAGGGCCGAAGCCAGATGCGGAGCCGAAGCCCAAAAGTGGGGCTAAAACCCGATGCAGTAAATGCAGGGCCGAAGCTCGATGGGGGGCCGAAGCTCAAAAGTGGGGCTGAAGTCCGATACAAAATAAATGCAAGACCGAAGCCCGATGCGGGGCCGAAGCTCAAAAATGGGGCCGAAGCCCGATGCAGTAAATGCAGGGCCGAAGCCCGATGCAGTAAATGCAAGGCCAATTCCCGATGCGAGGTCGAAGCCCAATACAGTAAATGCTTGCTCGATAGGAAAGTGCAAGAAATGCAAAAGCAAAGGTCAATGCTGAGGAACAGCGCAGGGCGCTGCAAAGCGGTGACTCTGATTTGTTTGCGATCTTTGTGGAGGGAGGGTGGGAACTCAGTGTTAAAATCCCAAGGAGCTGGATAAGAAACGTTTGTTATCTCGATTGTTGTGGTTCAGCATTCAGGCTGCCTCCTTGTTGTGGATTGCCTACAATGGGAATAGGACACAATAAAGGAGCAGAACTACTCAAGATTTTAATGCAAGAGTGTAGGGAAGCGAACTGGCCTGAGAGGCATCGTGCGAGCTCGTTGAGGGACGTGCATCGGTACACACAGGAGATGTGCTGACAGTGCGTGCATGTGGTACGTGGTGACGCGCCTAGATATGCTAGTGGTGTGCATTGTTGCGTGAAGAGGTGTATACTTGTGCATTGGAGACGTGTCAGGGCACGTCGAGGATGTGGTCGGTCAAGCAGAAGTTAGTGTTGATTAACTTTGCCTAGGAAGGTTGATCGGCCCTCGGGCCACGGCTCATCTTGTCGTGGAGGAAGGGTGAAGACCACAAGTGGTCTACCCGCGATGGTTGGCATGACTCGCCTGTTGTGCGGGATGGGTGGCCGGGATGGACTCGGCCTCTGGTCACAACGCATCTCGCTATGGAGAAGTGAAGACCGCGGGTGGTCTACCCACAAAGGTTGGCACGACTCGCCTGTTGTGCAAAAATACGCTGTAACTGCAAGACAATAAATAAAATGGAATGCTTGCAATGCGTGAGTTTTGAAAGTTAATGCCATTGGACTGATTTGATTTAAGTTCCTTAATTTACAAAGATAACTAGTTTGGAAAAGGGAACTTAAACATTAAACCGACAAACTATTACTACGCCCGAGCACTGAATAAGCGTCATGTAAGTCCGAGCTGGGTAAAAAGGCGTTGTCCACTGCTAAACCTAAGGATGGGAGACCTTGTGCGCTTTCGCCTGCGCTCGGTCCAGCGTAGCGCTCAAACGCACTATCTCCCTGTCTTGACCTGCTGTTCGTGTGCGAGTCTGAGCTAACCGCTCTGAAGTTCTCTGTGGTCAGTGAGCACTGAACGTATATCCATAAACTCGCTCCTCTCTAATGGATTGCAACTCTGTGCGCATGGTTCCTTGGACGGAGCTCTCTGCGTCTGGAATGTCTGCCTGCGATGTCCGCGGAATTCGTGGCGTGCGTAGCTGACAAACAGTTGTAAGTCCCCGCTGATGGAAATGCGCCACATATGTTGCAGTGGCTGAGAAAGCACGCTCGTCGTTAGTGGGGTGCTCTGGGAAGTAGAGCTCCTGAACGATGCGCGTGCCCCATAAACGTCGAACCTCTCGAATCCGTAAAACCCTATATGGGAGTAAAGCTGTAATATCCGCCCACCTGAAGCGGTATGGAGTGCGATCCACCTCTGTAGGAATATCCTGTAAGCCACCGAGTTGTCTGATGACTCAGGTTGGAAAGACAAGTGTGCTCCCCAAATGACTAATCAGGGGAAGTCCTATAACTGAAGGACATCCAATGGTCATGGGACCACCAGGATTCCAACGAGCGGCCCACAGAAACTGTGCTGGTGTGAGGCCTTCCATAAACTGCCTCCAATCGGTGTAGTCACGGTCGAAAGGTCGAAATACATGGAGTAGACGAATGATAAGTGAGCACTCGTCGGTGATGCAAGAAAAATGGTGGGATGAACAGAACGGCCTGATGTGTGCAAGAAGCCAAATCTGTAGCAAATGTGGAGCTCCTTTCATTGTACCACGTCAAACCTCTCGTATATAGTCAAGAGACCGTATGGTCTCAGCCAAGACGGCTTCAACATAACTATGGCCTCCTACCACTTGGAGGATGACTTGGATAAGCGCCCCGTCTATGAGGTTCAACGAGTACGAGAACATAATAGTTCCGAAGATGAGCAGAAGGAATCCGTGACAGGCGTCACGCTGGTAAGATTCCTCTGTGGCATTGAGAGCATGGGCATGTATGAAGTTTATAAGCCATTCAGTCCTAATGCTATGATCCCATCCATGCTGAAGCTCGCAATGAATTTCTTCATCGCGAAATCTAAAAAAACGGCTAATCTACTCTGTATCGTGGCAAACTGGTTGGGTACCACGATGTCACAAGTCGGCATGGGCTGTTGAATGAGTGCCGCATATTCCTCTACCGTAGGAGATAACTTTGTTCCCTAAAAGTCGAATACTGCCGCTAAGTATCCCAAAACCTAATAGTGGTTCTGAGTAAGGTCCAATCAATGGGAGAATCAGCAAGTAGCGGTAAATCTCCTATGATGAGCCGAAGGAATGCGCGATCAACTGGGCGAAAAGTTCTCCACAGGTGAGTAATATCCGCGGCTGGTGTAACGATGACATCGAGCCTAAGATAGGGATACGAGTGGTCCATCCTTACCTAGATGGAAAGTGTGTCAGTTTAATGTTTAAAATCAAATTGATGCAATGTCCTAGGTTGTTTTGAAAAGATGCATGCAGGTGCAAAAAAATAAACTATAATACAAGTCCTTTACATTGTACAACACTCTTTCAGTGAAAACAACAAAAGGCTCGCCTAAAAAAGAAAACTACGAGCCGACTTAAAGACTCGACTTTTGGGTCGGTTGACGGCATGAAGGTTATTTCGGTCCAGCATGACGGTCCCTGTTTATGCATGGTTTCAGTGTTCTACTGGGAAAACCACTAACTAGGGATGGGGGCTCCCAATTCAAGGGCGTCAATTCCTTGAAATCGAGGGAGGATCTTTGGGAAACGATTCGATGGCAGAGCCGGTTCGGTGGCAGAGCTAACTCGATCATTTCCCTTACTCGGAACCTCTAACTAACTTGGCTTCCTAAATCGGCGCCCGTGGGATTTCAAGCGTTTGGTACCTAAATCTGCTAGAATGATGCAATGCGAGTGCAGAAAAGTAAATGTGCGAAAAATAAAATGTGCGGAAAGCGATAAATAAACATGCAAGCAAAGCAAACGGATCGAGCCTGAACCCACTAAGAAATCCCCAGTGGAGTCACCAAGCTGTACAAACTTGAATGTGAACTCTCATCGGGGCCCACATGCGCGCTTTTGGATTGCGCGACTTGGGAGTGTCCTCCTTCCTGTGGGGACGCGTAACGGACACGCGTGAGAAGGAGTCGCCACTTATCATTTTACGACCCGAATGTCGAGGGCGGATAAGTTACCCGGGTCTAGGGGTATGGAACACCTAGTTTTGTTAAGGCATTGGTCTGTGCAGAACCTGAAAGTTCGAGTTCGGGGATTCACATTACATGCAGGCCTATATCCCGCACGCCCTTTCGGTACTATGGTTTGCTAGGCTTGCATGTTTTATTATTTACCGCTTGAATTAGGTTGCGTTTGGCTCACACGTTTTGACACCGAAAATTCGGTGAACTAAACGATGTCGGTAGAGAAGTTGAGAGAAAGTAAACCTGTGTGTCGGGGAAGTGGTTCACAATCTTGTGTTACAGTTCATCAAACCACGGAGGTTGAATTCCTGCGTGAACCAGGACTGCGATATCTTGGATTTACTTTCCTTTGGGCAAGCATTAGACTAATTTGATTAATTCGACTCTCGGACCGTTCGCTCATCGACTGGAATTCTTACAGAATGAATGTACAAAATAAAATCTTTACAATGCTCTCAAAAACAATAAATACAAATTACAAAAAGGGTTGAATTCCAGTCAATTTGTGTTCGGTTATTATTCCGCTCTAACTCACCGTGAGTTTAGGGAAAAGATCGAAGAACTGAAATTCAATGCACGCTCTCACTGAATAGGGCGTTGGACCATGTGAGTGATGATTAGAGCGTTGGGCCCTGTGATCGATGATTAAGGCGTTGAACCCTAATATTATTCGGCCTAGGGATCAGGCTCGACCCGCATGGCAAACAAGTGCTGAAAAATAATAAGCAACATGTTAATAACACGCAAGGTGTTCATGTTTAGCCAGGTTTACATGAATTAGCAAGTTATTAATCCAAGTGTGTTTTTGCAAGTAAATGTCATATTTTAAACAAGCAATCATGTTCAAAATATTTAACATTCGGCTTTACTTATGAGAACCTGACGAACAGGATGTTCGTAGTCAAGTCTCGGGTGTGTGGATTGCTTTTACAGTGATTCAGTATTGTGACACTGAATTACCACTGAATTGATCCAACCTTATATTTTGACTCTAAGTTTGGAACCTAGAGTTCCACCTGACCATTTCTAGTGTTTGGTTAGGTCGTGTGAAGAGATTAGTCAAGTGATCAAGTTTTGATACAAAACACCTTACTAGCATCCTGACTATGCTAGGATGACAGAAATTCATCAGTGGGAATAAGAAGGGCTATGTAGATGAACCTGCGCCTGAACAGGTAGCCCGTTCCTATTCCGATACCGTCACGTTTCTGTCAAACTAACTCTAGGATGTCACCAAATCAAAAAATGATGTTATTGCCCTTGATTTGAAAATGTGTTTTCAGAAAAGGGAAACAACGCAATACGGGCCACCTCGGCCTGTAACCGGTGTTGACCAATTCCTTGGATTTGTCAAGGTTATGCGAGAACCCCGTAAAAGCCAAAGATTTGGTCGATCTATCCGGAAGTGGTCTAAAAGGAACTTTTGTATTCTGACTTGAATTACTTGAAATCAGGAAAACTCAAGTCAAAACACACAAGTTTCTCATAGATATCCATGTTACATCGCGTTGCGCGTTTCAAATTTGAAGTATGCGAAGTTTGAAAATGGCACTAACACCATTTTGTAATTCGTTGACGCGAGTTACAGATTAATGTCCAATTCGTGCAAAGTTGTTCAAGTTGAATGAATTAACCGTGTAAGCGTTCCGATTAACCCATTCGTGAAATTAATGCTTAAGGTTATTGCCGAATGTATTAATTATGAAAACGATTCGTGACTCGGCGACCAATACGATTCCATAAGGATTGAGGATAATTTGGTCCAATGACAGAAAATACCCTCATAACCGAATGGACCCGAATGAGTCATCGATACCTGAATCCATGCATGTTTTGCTTGGAAAAGACATTTTCATGCGATATTGCGACGATAATGTAGATTGCAAATTACACAAAATCCGAGAACGGACTTAAAACGGGGAGTGGAAGCCTCGTGCAACCCGTATGAGTCTAAGAGACTCTCGGCCATTTCTCCATGGAGAAAACTAAGAGGTCTCATGGCCCATATCGGGTTCCACGACTTTTCCCCGTCTAGTTTTGAATCATTTCTCGCATGCTCAAGCAACAAACACGATAAATGACACGATTAAACGAAAGTCGGTATTGCCATGATTTAAATAACACATTCAAACATGCAAACATGCACAAACATATTATTTAAGGAATCGATAAAACAATACTGACTTCATGCATGTAGCAAAACACGAGGAAACTTGGGAATCAAACTAGGATCGGGCCAAGAAGCTCTTTCCTTGCCCGAAAGGAGCAAATGAGCATTTAGCCACCTCTCATGGAGGGTAACCCGTGAGCTCTTTGCCTTTCCCAGGCCGGGAAGCTCTTCTCAACTACAATCTAAGTGTTTCCCGACATGTTAACACGTAAATCAAGGATAAACATGCATGATATAACATAAGATTGCATAAAAATGTAAACTTGCAAGCAAAACATGCTTAAAGCACCATATTACTCCATAAACACACAATAAATGTAAAAAGCCCTAACTCCTCTAAGTCGATAGTGTTCTACCTAGCCTCGGGATGCGAGGAAAGAGTTGGGGAAGGGTTTGAGAGTCGGGTGACTCGGTGGAATCCTCGGAAGGATGTTCGGGTGCACAAGGTGCACGTTCGGGCGAGCTACACCGCGCGGATGGACGTGCGTGGGCACGGGCATCCGCGGGAAGGAGCTCAACGTGCGGTCGAGCGCACGGGCAGGCGCGGCAAGGACACAGGCGCGTGGGCGAGCGTTAGCACGGACGTGCGGACGTCGGGGACGTACGAACATGCATGTGCATGCAAGCCAAGGGGACGTCCGGGACATACGAGCGTGGGAACGCGCAAGGGAGCACGGGCGCGGACGGACGTGCGCAGCGAGGCGCGTGCGAGCACGCGAGCGCAGGCGAGACGCGCGCGGCTGGCGTACAGGCATGCAGTTACAAGTGTACTGTTCACCCGAGAGCCCGATTTCACCTGAAATCACCTAAATGACCTAAAACAACAACTTAAAGACTTCAAATGGAAAAACCAAGTTCACCAATGAATTCCATGGGTCCGAAATGAGTGGAATATGGAGTTTGAGAAATTTCGAACTTAAGTCAAGATGATGAACATCGGCTTTGGACTTAAGAACTAAAGGCTCTCTTTGGATTTGTTTCGGTTTTTCTCTTTTTGGTTTGGAGTGCTGAAGCTTGCTGGTTTTTTGCTATGGAATTGAGAGCATTTCCTAGAGGAAGAAAGCTAATGAGAAGCATGCAAGAGGAGAAGTGATTAGCTTAATCACTTTTGAGCAATTTATAGGCAAAGTTAATGGACTATTAAGCAAACAAAGCACACTTTATCCCCCTTGATTAGCAAAAGTCGGTTTTGCTAATGAGGATGAGGATGAATGTGAACCAAGTGTTCTTGATGAGGAAGATCCAAGAGTATTGATGAGCATTGATGAGGGCTTGAGTGTTGTCTTCAAACTCTCCTTGATATTTTGGGCTAGGTGAGTGCAAGAGAAGAGGAGGAAGAGGCCGAAACTTTTGAGGCAAAGGGTGGCTGCCCGTGGGTCCCACGGCCGAAGAGGAGAAACTGGGAGAAAGCTCGGTTCTCGATTGGTCACGCATTTAAAGTTCGTGGTTCGAATTGAACGTCGAATTGTCGATATACGCGAGAAAACAGATTAAATGAGCCCAAGATTAGCACTTTTCGAGGAAAAATGTCCCGAGTCCGTCTCGAAAGCCGGTTTTGCTCATTACAGGTGAGTAGAGCGAAGTTAACCACTTCTGACAGCATATATTGTGTATACATCTCACGTTAGTCATTTTGACATAAATTGTCAGACAACGTGAACAATTTTCCCCTAAGCCGGTAATGCAAACGTGGAGCCCGAGACGTCCTAGGAGGCTAAAACTGGATTTCTCAGAATGCTTTCTGAGTTACTTGGGCGCTCCAGAGATCACCGTAATCTCTGTTTGCCAAGACCGGACCTCTAAGGACTTGAAAAGTACATTTGAGACCTTTAAAGTAATGTTCGGAAGGTCTAGATGAGTTGTGTGATTCATTCCGACGATTTCCGACGATTCCACATTGAGCCCTAGGAAGGCTAGCACCGTGTAGGGTAGGCGTCCGGCGTCAAGTTTCTGTAAAACGGACCTCCGGATATGCATTTCCACTGAAAATGACCATTTCTACTCCTCGGAGGTTACTCGGGAAACTGAAAAGGGTTTTACTGTCTATTTTGCCTAATTGCGAATGTCCGCTAGAGTTTTCAGGGCAATGCACTATGAACTTCGTTTGCCGTAATTCTGTCAAACCAGTCTCCGGTTATGCATTTCCGAAGAGGGGTATGCCCGTTTTATCACTCGAAAATCATTTGAAGTGTCTGTATGGCTTCCAAGAGAAAATCTGAAGCATTTTTCATGCTCTGTATGCTTGTGGGGCATGGCCGAATCTGACATTTGGAATTAACTTTTCTCTGGGAAACCAGCATTTTTGGACTTTTCACTGAAGAGTTGTCTGTATACAGAAAGTTGTTTTGTATAGAGCAGATGATTTGCGAAATACGTTTGGAGACACTTTTCATCTGTTTGGTAATGATGTGAATTTTTGGAGTCCAATATTGACTATTTTCTGACAATCGAGCGAACTATCAGAAAATAGCATTGTTCGTGTGAACTTTGGAAATGTCGGTTTTGGATATTGTTGGGCTCTCTGGTCACTCTGTTGGCTTCTGATGACCAACGCCGTTCTGCTGTCGTGTGCATATGTCATCTGCTCAATTTTGCCTGACTTATGGTGAATAGTGATTTTCTTGCTCTGTTAAGCCTTCAATTGTATCCACACTCGAGTCATGGCATTGTATGCTGTTGATGAGTCTTATTTCTTTGATGGACCGAAATAGAGTGCTGACAGATATTATTTCCTATATTAGTTTGAGTCAGCAGTCTTATGTTTCTTATTTCAGCTTTTATCTTATTCTATTTTAGGAAAGTAATCTAGAGGATATTAGATATCAGTTTTCTATTCTAGAGTCAAGGAGGGTGTCTTCCCTCTATATAAATATGCACCTTATTGTAAGAAAAGAGCTCAGACAATGAATGAATATTTTTTAATGAAATTGCTTAGAGCGTTTCTTTTTTTTCTTATCTAAACAAGTTCCTTATTTAGTGGCGAAAACCCCGATTCTTATCCTTGAGCGTGGCGAATCAAAACGACTTTTTTTACTCGTGGCGAGTTATTTTATCGAGTGAGTTTAGTTGATTCTATCATCCACTCTTCTTTCTTATCAAGTTCTGGTTCATGAGTTTATCAGAAAATATAAATGATAAGGACAAGAAAATTTCGAGGGATAAAAGAGTATCAATAAGTAAAAATAATTATTATTATTTCATTAAGTCAAAATTTTTTTGCTTACTAATTAAATGATCTTTAACTCATGATTTAAGTAGATGAGATTTTTATTTTTCACGTCTCTCCTATTCATTTTTCAATGTACTTATTTTAACCAACCCTAAAAACCCTTAAGTACTTATTAAGTACTTAAATTAAGTTGTAAATATATGCAACCTATTTTTAATTCATTTATTTGATATCTATCGAACATCACCTAACTTTTCATCAAAGATTTAAATCTGGGGACCATCTAACTAACTGTAATGGGGAGAGGTAACCAACGCAAGATACCGGCTAGGCATCTAGAGAGCACAAGCATGTTTTATTACTCCAACCAAATTGAGTTGCTTTTGCGTTAACCGGCTTAACACAATCTTCCGCATATATTCAAAAAACTCAGCTTTCCTTTCTGTAGATTCAGCTTTACGATTTGCACAAACAAAATAGAACGATCATCAACCACAATCATCGGATGGCAAGAGGACAGGCAAGACCAAGTGATAAATTCATCAATCGAGCATGATTCGATCCCATCTGTCCCAAAAGA
Organism: Punica granatum; assembly: GCF_007655135.1. Classification (NCBI taxonomy): domain Eukaryota; kingdom Viridiplantae; phylum Streptophyta; class Magnoliopsida; order Myrtales; family Lythraceae; genus Punica; species Punica granatum. The sequence continues at coordinate 40,652 of NW_022204281.1, forward strand.
AACGTCCAACATACCATTAAGTGCAACATAATGTGTCCTGATTCGCCGAGTTGAATGGATAGAATAGAATGAAAAGGTGCTCGCCACAGCTTTATATAGAAAGAATACACAATCATGTACTGACTACAATCTGCTAGGGGAAGCCCTTACCCTCAAAAGCTACCCTGCTACGAAACATCTTCAGACACAAAAATACACCCGAAGGATATTGCATTCTGCGCAGACTCTATACCCCCTAAAAAAGGAAAATAAAAAATATTCGGGGGACAGAAAACACACAAGAAGAAAGAAGAATTGAACCGCATCGATCCATCTAACCCTCCACCCACCCAAAATTATAGATACAGCAACCACCAATTATGCCCCTAGAAGAAAAACCTGCCTGGTTGAAAACCGGGCTAACTTTATGTCCTACACCAAATGGAGAAGACCCTAAATCCACATGTGGGACTCCCCATCCCAAATAATGCCACAAATCCAAAACAAAAAAAGAATACTCAGAAGTGAAGAAAGAGGAGTGCCCGCTTGTTTCCCTTTTCTTTACCCGACCTTTTGATACCTCTGTGCCGACAGAACCATCAGATACCGTCTTTCGGCACCCTAGGAATTAGGGCTTAAAAAAATTAACTCTCACGAACCCCAGAGGGTCGTTTGACCTGACCTGGAAAAATGTGGAAGACAACCCAGTTTAACGTACATGGACATGGCACAAATTCTCTCACAAATCCAACCTTGAATAGAGCACCAAGAAAGAACCAGAATGATCACGAGGTCATGAAGCAGCTGCAGTGGAGGCCTTCTCCATCTTTTCTTTCTCGATCTCCACCCTCCTCTGCTCGGCGTGCTGAGCAACCCCATTGGCAAGTGCCTGGTAGTGGAACTCCAATGCCTGAGTGAGGTTCTGGAACCTCATCGGACTCACTGCTTGCATGGCTATAAGGAAAGAAAACCAATGATCGAATATAAAATCAGACACCAAGAAGAACATATTACAAAGCAATGGACTTGAACAAAAACTTTTGTGACATGCCATACTTCCTCTTTTATCTATTCTCTCCCATGCTTCTGTACTAAATGAAATCTGCCATCAAGTGGGAAGGAAAGTTAAGTTCCTTTATACTCACCTTTGACAGTGTCCACGAAGAAAATAAAGGGGTCAACCTCATCAATTGGAGATTGCAATTCTTCATCATCACTGTAGTCATCATCTGAGTCATCATCATCGTCATCATCTGGACGGAATGCCTTTGCCTGTGACAATGAATTTGCTAATCAGGAAAAATAGAAGGTGAACCAAACCTATCCCCTTGTGAGAGGGCATGGGAATTTCTCACGAACTGCTCATAGACCTCATGCACATAAACCATCATTGTTTAACTACAGAGGCAACAGCTGGGTTGAGAAACTTCAAAATTAACTTCTCATCATCACTCTCACAAATTCCTTCATATATTAACTCCAACAAATACAGCATGCACCATGCATGACTAAGTCCCCAAAGAAGATCTACTAAATGGACACTTGTAGGGTGACAATCTAAAGTTACAATGTTCTTGTGAGGCTAATGGTGTAATCAAACTTTGGAATAGCAAATTTGTTGACTATCCCGGGTAACGATTCCGAGAACCAATATTTGACATATTCAAATTACATCCCTAGAGGGCAAGTGTTCCTTCTCAAGTTTTGGGTAATTCATTGCCTTAGAAAGATTTAAGTATTCATATGAAGACAATCATGCAAAAATGAGTGCATGTCCTTGCCTGTTGAAGGAGAAAAGAATGCACAGGTATTCCACAGATATAATAGAGGAAGCTGAATTGACAGCAAACCTGTGCAGCTAATTTCTGAAGTCTAATGCTGTCAGCCTCATCCCCGTCCTCCGCATCGAATCCCATCTCTTTGTCTGACCCATCAACGTCTTCATCTTCATCATCAGTTTGGAAACCATCCATGTCATCATCATCTTCAGCCTCTGCCACCTTTGCAGCTTCTGTGGACAATAATCATGGTAATAAAGCATAACCAACCAAATAAATTCCATGAAGGATGATAGCACACCATTTGTGTAAAAAGTAAACAATGCTGAGAAGAAGTATGGACCAGCAACTTGGTCTTTGTATTTGACTAAGAGATCAAGCGTCGCCCTGAAAACACGTCCCAAGGCGTCATCTGGTAATTGCTCAGCAGGAAGAGCAAATAAAGATATCAAGCCCAAGCAGCAAACTTTCTTATCATGCTCTCTGCAACATGAAAACCACTGCACTGAATCAAATCACCATTCAGGATAGGAAACAAAAGAAATTTCTTCATATTTATCATAATAATATATAACACCTTTTAAAATTAGCAAGTAGACCACTCTTCCTAACTTGTTGCAACATCTGGAACCAGAGGTTAAATATTTCTGTTGCAACACCAAGCTTTTGCAGTATACTGATAGTCAGCACCGCATTGTAATAAAGAGCGTTTGCAATCTGCAGAACATATATTCACAGAAGAGTTAACTGTGCTTTTTCCAAGTACCAAATATATATAAAATCAGGTCTTCCAGTAAATTGCCCTCTCCAACAGGAGCAACAACTAGGAAAATAGCACTTGGATGCAGACTATCATTTAGATTAGCTACTATGATTGTCGCGATAAAATCAATCTAGATTTATAGCGTGCATCAAAGGAAAAATAAGATGACCCTGCAGTCCTTACCACTTGCATCAGAAGACACTTCAAGTATGATTTCTCAGTCCGTCGCAGCCTCTCAACAGTAATTCTCAGGTATGGCTCAACCCAATGATCCACCTGCCCTTTGCAGTTCTGGAAGACTACTTCAATGAGTTTTGGAGCTGGTTCAATATCACTATCCTCCAAGTTTTTGTCAGCCATAACCTGCTCCATAAAGAGTGACACAGGGTCAATAAGCTCAATAAGAAAATGATAATTTATTACATCAAAATTAGCAACTCACATGTGAAATCATACTCCAAAGGCTCTGTTGGTAATCCGGTTCTTTGCAAGTAAGGAAGTGCCCGGTTCCTCTGGAAATAAAGTTGTCCAAAGGAACCAGTATATCTGCTTCAACCAGCATACGCATGGGAATCAATGTAAGAAAGTTCATTCAGTGGATAGATCAGAAGCTTAAATGCATCAAGCCAAATACTAACAGAAAGACAGCATAAACTCGTATTTTTCTACCCATAAATATATTCACAAGTTGAGTTTTATAGCTGCAAAATATCAGGATAACATCTCACTCTCTCTCTTTCAGAACATTCAAAATCGAATTGCTGCAGAGAAAGGAACTACATATGCAATATTCTTTAAATGGCATGCATGGTGAGTTCTCATTTGATGAAACTACAACTTTAGAAAATACATGCCTATGCAAGAAAAACTGGGAATAAGCTGTGGTCCAAGGGATAATGAGCAAGATAAAGTGCAAAGAAATAGCAAAGAACTCATACGACAAACAAGAAAGATGAAAATAGCATGCAAACTTACTCGGGAAAAAATCAATAGCCCAATCTGCCAGTGCTTCCATCATTAAAGGCCAGAGACTCCACATATCCATTGATATTGTAGGTGAATAGAAGGTCATATAAGACACAATTTCTAATACTTCTTCATAGACCTCTGCAAAATAAATGGAGACCAAATTTAAGCTAATAGAGAAATTCTCACGAGAAATTATTTCAAATGTCTACATGCTGACATACGTAATATCTACTATTCCTTTTTCCCTTTACCTACTAAATGACATTCACGTCATAAGCAATTTTCCACTTCACTTGGGACAGGTTAATAAGGTGTATTAGTTAATTTTAAGCCAATTTACCCATCATAAAATGAGCAATGGCCTGAGAATGTATAATGAATTTGTAAACAAAGTGAACAAGCCTAACAGAGAGAACAAATTAGTTCCCCAAAAAGGAGAGCAAAAAATAGTAGCATACCCACCTTGGCCATCAGTTGTCAACATTTTATGCATGATAGGAAGCAATGTTGGCTCAATCTGGACAAAAAGGTGAGGAAGACGGCTCACTGACTCGAGAATAGTGCTTATGGCACGCAAACATCCAACTGCAGCAAGGGCACCAGGATCGTCAGCTTCATCATCAGCTTCAGCAGTGTTCATACACCTCCAGAATGCAGCCGCCTGAAATTAAATTACAGATTAATTCCAGCTTAAGCATAAGCTAAAGCATCAAGATTCCCTAAAAAGTAAAATTACCAAATTCTGGCATAATCCAAGAGCATAAGGTGCCATCTCCTCCCCAAACTTATCGACAATAGTCTCTAGAGTAAAAACAAGGTCTTCATTCTCAACCTCATTCATTAGTTTGAAGAACTCTGCACGTTTGAGTCCAAGATCATAAATTCAGTAGCAACAGCCAGTATGTTTCCCAGTAGAAAAAAAATAACTTTCAAACCACATACCATCAAGAAGTTGTGGAAGGATTGGACGAATCTCATTCAAGTCTGCATCGCCAAAGTTGGAACTCTTAAGCATATGTGGAGAGATAAAACACAGGAAACTAGCGTTTGCACAAGAAAAGTAATAATATAACTGAAGAGAAGCTTTACTTGCCTCGACAAGCTTCAACGAAAGAACGCAATGCAAAGACCGAATCAACCCGAACAGGAAGTTCAGGATCCCGCAGCCCAGAAACAACACTATGTAGTGCTTTTCTAAAATTGTTTGCGTCTGAGAATTTAATATGAGCATATTGGCCTGCAACCCACGCTGCCTGAACCAAGAATTATCCCGAAAGATTCATTCAATTAGCTGGCAAGACTCTTACCAGTGAAAATATATATAAATATATAGATATATATTATGAAGAGGAAATCCATGGTTCAGAAGGCTATAAAAGAGTCTTAAAGACAATAATATTGCAATGAGAATCCACATTAATGAAGGATAATCAAAAAATCAAATATAATTGAGAAACAAACCTTTGCTCGCAGATGTCCAACAGGACTACTGAACTCTGGGAAAACATGTTGCACCAGCATCCGCTCAAGCTCAGCCTTATATGGTTCAGTCTGCTTCAATTTATCACAGAGAGCTCCAATAGCAAGGAGAGCACCATCTTTCTGCCGGTAGGGTTTATATTCAACTGGTGACTCATCATATCTGAACCAACAGAACAGATACGATAAAAATTACCATAATATCATTTTCCCAAATTCCTTCTTCGTTTCTAAAAGTACTATTGGAAAATGAAATTACCTCTTGAAAATCCCTACTATGAATTGGATGAACTTTTGCAGGTTATCTTTTCCACGTTTTCTAACTAACTCGCTGACAAAATCCATGGAGGCAGTTCTTGGACTGTAAAGATCTTCAATGATATCTGCAATGCAAAGAAATTGATGCCATCAGCACAAATCCTCAAAATTTCTCAGAAGTAACAAGGTTAGAATTGACTTACCATAACCCTTTCTCACATACTCATGAGGGTCCTCCTCCCAAAGCTTTTGATCATTGTCATTAAAGCACATCAAGGGGAAAATGATCTCAAAGAGAAGAACATCAAGCCTCGGTTGCAGCAAATTGTACATACTGGTCTTTGAGATGCTGCAATCCAAATGAAAAAACAAGTAAAAAATCTGTACAAAGAAATGTACGAGCAAAAATAATAAGTAATATAAATAAAAGATGAACAGTGGCTGCACACAGTAATATTTGTACTGACCTGTTGCTTAGATATTGAAGAATGAGATTTGTAACTCTGTCGGGTAGATACCCCCCAGTCCGACTAATGTTCAATAAATTTAAGTGGCACTCTAAAATCTTCCCGGCATAATTCTTCTGAAACATTTGAGCAAACGCTCTATTTTCAGGGTTTTGTAATTTAAGATCTCCAAACCTGCATGGGTATAAAAAATTCTCGAGAGAATCAGATATCCAGCAAAGAGGATGAAAATTGTACTAAGACCATAAAAAGTCACTTGATATCGAGAACCCACCGAGTGTAAAGCCTATTTAGAATGTGAACAGTCCATTTCTTCACCTTCCACCAACCCCAGGATTTCCTCAACTCAGGATCTGCAGGCTGGCCTTCAAGGGGAACAGACCTTTCCAATATGTTCAAGAAAAGTAGCATCCACCCATTGAACACATTTGGATCAAACAGCTGCTTTGGTATCTCCAACTGCAGTCATGTAAAAATCAACTATCACTGGGTATATACTCTTCCATCAGCTTCAAAAAAGTTAAGAGAGAGTTCATCTGGAAATTTGATGTTTCGCATTTCAGTGAAGAGTGCTAGAGATGGCATCATTGTACATAATAGGAATTGATGGTTAAAGAACTATAGTCAGATTCATACATAAATTGATGACCAGAAGATTTTACAAATGAGCTTAATCAAATCAGCCACTTCCAACGGCGGATTAGCAATATGAACAAGCCTGTTGAAAATGTTGAGCAAACTGGGAAATGTCTCATCAACAATACGGTAAACTGGTGTCCGTTCTTCATCGGACTTGAACCTACAGTTCGAAAGCAGAAAATCCATGTTAATCACAAGGTAAAACTATTGATTTCCTGCCAAAAGTTTCGGCAACTTGTGTCATTTATGAAGCACAACCCTCACAATCCATAATTTTTTGTGATATATTAAAAAGACAATATAAATGTGATTGTGCACAATGAAACACAGTTTAGCAACGGGAACAAAGAAAAACAAGGAGTAACATCAGTACTTCCAATATGATATCAATCTGAAAGTAGAAAAAATCATACAAAAGCATCTATGCTCTGAAGAAATGACTGAGTGGCATTATCTTCTAGATCATAATTTCTGTGATCTAGGGTTGAACAAGAATAATCAAATCCCAAAAAATACCAACATTCAAAATATGATATCAACATCCAAAACCTAACATATGATTTGGCACCATACTGAATTTGTACATACTAAATGACATAGGACTGAGGATAACTGGTAATGAAGACTAACATAATGTACCAACTATGAGAGTGTAAGTTGCGTGAACGCATTGATATCATATTCAAAATTAAGTTACTAGAAGCCAGTACATGAAAAAAGGAAAAAAAAAATTAAAACAACCCTTTCAGAACATCATATTCAGACTCTTACTCATATTTTCTGGCAAGAATCCTTAGGACAAACAAAGCACCATAAATTTGTTGGTCCTGCAAGCTATGCTTGACCCAGTCAAGAAGATGTGGCCACTGCTCAGGATAATCGGCATGAATTATCGTTTTTAGGCACTCACCAAGCTGTACTCTGCGGAAATGAAGTCAGCCTCCAACGTATTAAACTCATTCACCAGAGGTGCAAGACATGGTCAATCCATAAATTAATTCAACAACTACTGTACCTCAACAGAGGAGGAAGTTGTGCAACAAACACCAGGATGTGATCTCTGACCAAACTTTTATCACTTTCTAAGATCTTCTGCGGCTCATCTGCACTCAGAAATTATTAATTTAGTAATTGGAAAACCCAGCTCTTCTACAGCGATCAGATTCAACGAAGTCAAACATCAATACCAGGATCCTGGGGCGACCAGTTCTTGGCAATGAAGTTCTTGAAATGGATACTGGCGACCTGTCGTACCGCCATGTCACAATTGCCGTCCACAATGATCTGCAACAACCGCACTAGATGCTGGGGAGTGTACTGGAACTGAAACACGGCAACTACCCATCATCAGTATCAGTTCCAATAATAATAATAATCATCATCAAAACACGCCCGAAGTCAATTATGATAAATAAATGCATCTCGGAGCATCTTCTACTCTATCTATCCAAAAATTTAAAAATAAGATTCATTCAGCTGCGCGCGAGCTAAAGCCTAGGACAAAGTTTCCAAAATTCAAGGACGATCCACTGACACAGCAGCGAATGACGATTTAAGCTGATAACATGAAATTGAGTGAGACAGACAAGATAAGAAGCAAACCTGATTGAGGCTCTGCTCTGCTGCTTTGCGTTCGTCAGGGTTGGGGCTGAGAGCGGCTTGGAGAACAACAGCGAGACTTGGGAGATCCATTTTCTAGAGAATTTCGAAGCGGAGTGGATTGGTAGCCGAATCGATTGGGGGGAGTCCGGTTCCGATCGGAGTTCGAGTGGGGATAAACCCTAGCACAGTCGGACAGGGGTAATAATGACAATCTCTGCCCGAGAGAGAGAGAGAGAGAGAGAGAGAGAGAGAGAGAGAGAGATGCGGGTAGAGACAGCGAGGGAGAAGAGGGGGAGGGAGAGGGTATTTAAATGGCTTCCAAGAAGGTTAGGGTTTACCCTTTTTTTTTTAATTTGTAACTAAACTTGAAATGACTAGAAATAATAAAAACACACATGAAAGCATCTCATGTTACGCCAAGTACTTCCTTGTTCAGCTGTTTCATTTTCTTTTGAATCTTTTACTTAATTTGATTATTATTAATTATTTAATTTACTAATCTATATCTATATATAATATATAACGTCAATATGAAGGGAGAGCATGAATGTAGTTTGGCCAAGTGTTATTATTATCTTCACCAGAATCTGCTATGTGTTATTTTTGACTTCTCTAAATCCCACCACGTATCATCTTCTCAACCCTTATTAATGCAAATAAATTGATCTCCATGTAGCATCTTCTATACCTTTTTTAATATAAAAATTAATGGATTTCAAAATTAGTATAGTACATGAATAAATATAATTTTGTAAGTTCAATTTATTAATTATTTACATTTTCCAATATTCAATTTAACAAGTAAATCTATACTGATTAGAATATCTAAAAACATTTTTGCCAACATCATATAAACTCAAAGATTAAAAAATATAATACAAACAAATTAATTGAAGAATTCGTATAATTTAGTAATAAATATAATCTTTTCAAATTCAATTAATTAAATTATTTTCTTTTTTCTAATTTTCAATGTTCCAAATGCTTGATTACATTCTTGAAAATGTAATTGGAATATTTAAAGGCTATTACAAGGTTTATGTTAATATTAAATCCACTTAGAAATTAAAAGTGATGCTTATGAATTTATTTATCAAAAAAGGATATTGAAATATCTCAAAATCAAATTTAATTTTTCAATTTAAAAAGGATATTAAAATATTTTGCAAAAATTTTCACGCAAGTAATTTTACTTACATTATTGAAATTGCAAGGACCTTAGAAAATAATAATACAAGTAAATTAATCTAAGAATTCATACAATTTAGAAATAAAAATATCTTTCCGAATTTGATTAATTAGAATTGTTTTCTTTTTTCATTTTGCATTTCAACAAATGCTTAATTATACTATTGAAATCATAATTGCATTATTTAGTTCAAAAACGATGTTGAAATACTTTTTGAAAATTTTTCATGGAAGTAATTACTTGCAAAATTGAAATTGTAAGGAGTTTTAGAATATTCAATAACCATTACATGTTCTATGATAATATTAATTACACTTAAAAATAAAAATGATGCTAAAAAAATTGATATCTTTAGAAATTCATACAACGAAAGGAATAAATTTAGTTTGCTATGCTTATTAAATTTATTTAAATTTGAAACATTAAATTATATAAGTGATTTACTTTTCAATGAGTTACGAGCGATTTATTTTTATTTTTATTTTTCAATTCCACAGATTAAACATATTCTTGAAATCAAATTCAATTTTTCAATTTAAGAAGGATACTGAAATATTTTAAAAAACTTTCCACGTGAGTAATTTTACTTACATTATTGAAATCGCAAGGACCTTAGAAAAAAATCATACATGTAAATTATTCTAAGAATTCATACGATTTAGAAATACATATTTTTTCAAATTCGATAAATTAGAATTAGCTTCTTTTTTCATTTTTCAATTCTACAAATGCTTTTTTTTGCCAAATAAAAAGGCTAGATCGGGTTATTAGCCCATTGTGGCTGTCCTAACTAAGGGAACCTAACCACCACAGAATGTTTCTGTCGCCATGGCTCGGTGAGACATCAGCCCAACTTGGTCACCACAGCCCCATCAACACACTAGTGAATTAAGTCCAAGGCCCATTAGATCAAGTATTATGGCTCGACCACCGCCATCCCATAATACACCTACATAGTAGCAAGCTCTACGTCCTTAGTGAGGTTCAAACTCGTGATGCTCAAGTGGAACACTTAGAGCTTAACCACTAGACCGCCGTGCTGGTGGTTACAAATGCTTAATTATACTCTTGAAATCATAATTGGATTATTTAGTTCAAAAAGGATTTTGAAATACTTTTTAAAAACTTTTCACTCAAGTAATTACTTACAAAATTAATTATAATTGTAAGGATTTTTGGAATATTTGATAACCATTCCATGTTTTGTATCAATATTTATTACCCTTAGAAATAAAAATGATGCTATGAGAATTTCTTTTTTCGATGTCAACCCTTGTATCCGGAAACTTAATTGAGCCATGACTAATTCAATCAAGCCGAGTCTGGCCATCACTGGGTACAGTTCTCCCAGCATTAATTTTTTACATTCATAAGGACTCGAATCCGAGATCCTATTGAAGCAGAACAAGTGCCGAACCGATTAAACCAACTCACGTTGGTTAAGAGAATTGATTTCTTTAGAAGTTCGTAAAACAAATTGAATAAATTTAGGCTTTGTTTGGGAATGGAGTAATTTTTTTTACTCTATTCTGCTTAACTCCAGTCATCTTCAATTTAACAACACAATTATTACTTTTTTCCCCTTTTTCGTCAATTTTTTTTATCTTAACTAATATTTAATTCAATTTTTATACTAAATTCTCTTAACTATTCATTATTTTTCCATAATTCAACAACACAATCATTACTTTATCTCAACTATTGACGAGGAGTCCAGCTTAAAGTAACGGCCCATATTCTAGAAGACTCCGACTGCTACTAGAGGAGAATATTACTATAATATAGTTTCTCTTAATTAGATATTATTTCTTATATTAACTTGAGTTGGAAGTCAAAAGTTTCCTATTTCAAATTATTTCCTTGTTCCATTTTACGAAAGTAATCTAGAGGAATTAGATATCAGTTTCTTATTTTATAGTTAAGGGATATGTTTTTCCTCTATATATAGGCTATTCACCTCATTGTAAGGGATATCTTAGAAACTCTTATGGTGTGTTTGGTTTTAGAGTTAAGTAGAGTTGAGTTTTGATTTTAATTAGGTTGTAATGATTGTATTGTTGAATTATAAGAAAAAGTGTGAAAAAGTAATGAATAGTTTAGAGAAAGTAATAATTATGTTGTTGAATTTTGAAAAAAAGTAATGAATAATTGAGAAAAAGAAATAATTGTGTTGTTGAATTGTGAAAAAAGTAATGAATAATTAAGAGAAAGTAATGATTGTATTATTAAATTGAAGATAAGTGGAGTAGAGTTAAAACTAAAGTTAAAATCGGTTTGTGAAACCAAATAAGGCGTTATTGTTTAATAATACTTTGAGTTTGCACAACTCTTGGTTTTCAGCATATCTCTAGAGTTTAGACGTGTGCTATTCCTTTCGAGTCTAAATTCAAATTTACGCGCGAGAAATTGTGATCTGCGCTGCATAAGTTGGTATCAGAACAAGAGTTGCCTAAATCTAATCATGGCGGACGAGGCGATTCACAACAACCATAATGCCGAAGAATGGAAGGTGGACGCGATTCAAGCACTGGAGCAGAGGATCGAAAGGATGGAGCGGACTCTCGAGCGGAGGTTTAAGCAAAGCCTAGACCAGAGGTTCGAGGAGCTACGTACCATGCTTGGTGCTCTAAACTTGCGTGCTGACCAGAATGCAGGAGACGGCGGTCAGGCACAACGAGTTCTTTCTCGTGAGCCACCCGTTATTTAACGTGTTCCCCGTAGGATCCAATATTATGAAGATTCAGATGAGGAGAGTGGAGTTACATACAATCGATTTGCTCATCAACCAAGGATCGAGGAAATCGCTAGGATGCTAGAGACTTTCGTTTGAAGGCCGATATTCCCGTTTTCAACGGATACTTGAACATCGAGGAATTCTCGGATCGGCTATCAGAAGTCGACCAGTTCTTCAAATACGCCGAGGTTCCCAAGGAGAAGCGCGCGAAGCTAGTGGCATATCGATTAAAGGGAGGAGCATATACTTGGTGGGATTGTGTGCAAGAGAACCGAGGACGTGTAGGGAAGCAGCCCATCTAAACTTGGGAACGCATGAGGCGAATGTTGAAGGCTAGATTTCTTCCTCCAGATTATGAGCAATATTTGTTCATGAAGTACCAGAGATGTGTGCAAGGGTCGAGGTGTCCATGATTACACGGCGAAATTCTTAAGTTTGGCGGAGCGTAATGCATTAAACGAGTCAGAGAGCCAACAAGTTACCCGGTATATGGAAGGTTTAAAGCCAATTATTCGGGACAAGATTGGAGTGCAGATTAGCAATGGTAGATGATGCCCGAAGCTTAGCTCTCAAGGCTGAGATGATGACGCAAGACAAGGGAAATCCATACCGCAGGAATTATATAGAATCGTCACAAACCTCTGCAAAAAGAAGTGGAGTTACTAAACAATCCGGATTAAACAAGCAAGATCAAGGGAATTCCGATAAATCAGCTAGCAAGAAGCTGGTGACAGAGACTGGAGCTTCAAGGAACTAAAATTCTCTTGCCAAGCAATTCACGGCAAAGTGCTTCAAGTGCAACCAGCCGGGTCATCGATCGAGTGATTGTTCTCGGCGAAAGGCTATTGCTTTGGTAGAGCATGAAGAAGATGTTGAATATGTGTTTTGCGATCCTGAGGAAGAGGAAGAGGAAGAGGAAGAATACAACGGTGATTATAATTATGAGCAGACATACATGGTTCAGAAGTTGATGCTCACACCTAAAGCAAGAAGACCAATCCCAGAGAAACAAGTTATTTCGTACTAGGTGCAACATTCATTCACGCACTTTTAACTTGATTATTGACAGCAGAAATCAAGAGAATATCATAGGAAGAGCTGAGGTCGAGAAGCTAGGGTTGCCAATTGAGAAGTACTCAAATCCTTATTCAATTGGTTTGATAAAGTCAGTGGGTGATATCCGAGTAACCAAATGATTCAAGGTTCCTTTCTCCATTGGCAAATATCGAGATGAGGTGTACTGCGACGTTGTGGATATGGAAGCTTACCACCTATTGTTTGGGAGACCTTGGTAGTATGACATTGATGCAAAACACCTTGGCAAAGAGAATGTGTATTAGCTCATAAAGGAAAGGGTACGCTATACCCTAATGCCCTTATCAGAAAAATCGAAGCCCTAAGCTGTCCCAAAAGTGAAGGGTAAAGCGTTTTTGATAGAGACTCATTTGGAACGAGAGATTGAAGCTGATTTTAAAGAGTCAAAGGAATTGCATGTGTTGATTGTGAAGGATTTACCATCAGAGAAGCAAATCATGGAGGTGCCAGAGGAAGTGAAGCCCCTACTTGCTGAATTTGAAGATATTATTCATGAGGAGTTGTCAGATGGGTTGCCTCCAATGAGAGATATTCAACACCAAATCGACTTAATAGCTGGGGCAAGCTCACCTAATCTGCCCCGTTATCGCATAAGTCCACACGAGAGTGCTATACTATAGAAGAAAGTAGAGGAATTGCTAGGAAAAGGTCACATTTGGAAGAGTTTGAGTCCTTGTATCGTGCCTGCATTATTGACACCAAAGAAAAATGGGAGCTGGCATATGTGTGTCGATAGTAGTGCAATCAACAAGATTACGGTGGGATACAAGTTTCCTATTCCAAGGCTTAATGTTATGCTAGATCAATTATACGGGGCGGTGGTGTCCTCCAAGATTGACCTTCGGAGCGGGTACCAGCATATTCGAATTCATTTAAGAGATGATTGGAAGACTGCATTTAATACTAGAGATGTGCTTTATGAGTGGTTGGTAATGCCATTCGGGTTATCAAATGGCCCCAGTACATTTATGCGTTTGATGAATCAAGTACTCAAACCTTTTATTGGCCGGTTTGTAGTTGTCTACTTCGATGATATTTTGATATATAGCAGATCGATTGATGACCACTTCAAGCATCTATATGAGGTATTGATTGTGTTGCCGAAGAATAAGTTGATTATCAATCTTAAGAAGTGCAATTTTATGACGTCGCGCTTGCTGTTTCTTGGGTATATAGTAAGCTCAGAAGGCATTTGGGTTGATGATGAGAAGGTTAGTGCAATTAGAGATTGGCTTACTCAAAAAACGGTTGGAGAAATCAGAAGTTTCCGTGGCCTAGTTACATTCTATAGACGGTCATACGCGACTTCAGCATGATCATGACCCCAATCACCGAGTGCTTGAAAAAGGGGAAGTTTAATTGGGGAGAAGAAGGAGAAGCCAGTTTCGCATTGATGAAGGAGAAGTTATGCTCAATTCCAATTCAAACCTTGCCAAGTTTTGATAAACTATTTAAGGTGGAATGCGATGCGAGTGATGTTGGCATTGGAGCTGTTCTATCACAAGAGAAACGGTCAGTCGCATATTTTAGTGAGAAGCTTAGCGATGCCCATCGGAGCTGGTTAACCTATGACAAGAAGTTCTATGTTTTTTTTCGCGCCTTGAAGCATTGGGAGCATTATCTTATAGGCAATGAGTTCATTTTGTACTATGATCACTAAGCATTGAAGTATTTGAATAGTCAGAAGCGGATCGACAGTAACATGCATGCACGGTGGATTACGTTTCTTCAAAAGTTCCCTTTTCAGCTAGTACACAAATCAGGGGTGCAAAATGGGGTTGTCAATGCGTTAAGCAGGGGGTAACATTGTTGACGATGTTGATAAGTGAGCTTATCGAGTTTGAAGAGCTAAAGGAGCAGTATGTGGATTATGAGGATTTTGCCGAAGCTTGGTCCAAGGTGCAAAATCACCAAGCAGCTAGAGAGTTTCACAACCATGAGGGATTTTTTTATGAGAGATAACTAGCTTTGCATTCGTCGTTCATCCATCCGAAAGAAACTAATTAGGGATTTACATGGTGGAGGCCTAGCTGCACATCTTGGACGTGACAAGACCGTAGATGCTGTTTTGGAGAGGTTTAATTGGCCAAAATTGCGTCGTGATGTGGAGAAGTTCGTGTGGAGGTGCCATACACGTTAGACTTCTAAAGGACAGAAGCAAAACACTGATCTCTATCTACCGTTGTCGGTACTTGAAGATATATGGGAGGATTTGTCCATGGATTTTATACTGGGGTTGCCTCGTACTCAACGGGGTATGGATTCCATCTTTGTTGTTGTGAATAGATTCTCGAAGATGGCACACTTTCTTACCATGCCGAAAAACTACAGATGCTCCGAGTGTGGCTCGATTGTTTTTCAAAGAGGTGGTTCGTTTGCACAGTGTACCAAAGTCCATCGTTTCAGATCAAGACACCAAGTTCCTTAGCCATTTTTGGCTTACTTTATGGAGAATGTTTGATGCCATATTAAAGTTCAGTAGTATAGCTCACCCGTAGACAGATGGTCAAACGGAGTCAATGAATAGGGCCTTGGCAAATATGGTTCGAAGCATTTGTGGAGAAAAACCAAAGCAATGGGATTTCGCTCTTTCTCAAGCTAAATTTGCCTACAATAGTGCAGTTCATAGATCTCCATTCTCGATAGTTTGTTAAAAGGTTCCAAGGCATGCTATCGATTTAATCGAGCTACCAAAGACCTACAGAGGCAATGCTGCAGCTGAAAGCATAGCAAAGGAGGTGCAATCAATGCAGGAACAAGTTCATCAAAAGTTGGAAGCTACCAATGTGAAGTACAAGAAGGCCATTGACAAGCATCGTAAGGAGCGACTTTTTTCAAATAGGGATATGGTGATGGTATTCCTTAGGAAAGAAAGATTTTCCGTTGGAAGTTGTAACAAGCTGAAGCCGAAGAAGTATGGTCCATACAAGGTGTTGAAAAAGATAAATGACAATGCGTATGTCATAGATCTTCCCGAGTCCATGTGTATTTCACATACATTCAATATGACGGACATTTACCCCTACTATGATTTGAAGGAGCCATTATATCATGAGTTTAGCACAAGTCCGGCCCATATTCTAGAAGACTCCTGCTGTTACTAGGGAAGAATATGTTGGGAATTGGTGTATGCCCTAGAGGCAATCTGTCATCAATTTTGTAATATGATATATATTTCATTATAATACGAGGCATTTATGTTATTGTGTGGGTTGCGCTGAATTTTCATTTTACACAATAACGTCCTTGGAATAGTAGGTTCAACAGGCATCAAGTGTGCCTTGATTGTGAGATCCTATAATGACTGAACATTATTCCTAAATGTCCCTAGTCAAAGTATTATCGTTAATTAGGACAACGATAATGCGGTTAGACTAGTGTGGGTGTAGATTGATGACTAAGTCTCACAAATCATGGATGTGAAGACATCGAGTCACACCGCAGGTATACATTAGGAGTAATGTGTACTGGATTGATCCATCATGAGACTGCTACATGGGTCGTTACGTGACTGTCATTAGCAGATCTCATAGTGACTATGGTGCAGTGGTCATTTGACTTGAGGTCATCATAGTTTCCTACATGTAATGTCGTATACTTTGATACTGTCAAACGCCACCTGTACGGACCCGAATGTGGACTCTCGTCAGGGCCCGCATTGCACGCTTTTAGATCGCGCGGCTTGGGGGTGTCCACCTTCCCGCGGGGACGCATGACGGACACGCGTGAGAGAAGGAGTCACCACTTATCATTTTATGACCTGAAGGTCGAGGGCGGATAAGTTACCCGGTCTAGGGGTATGGAACACCTAGTTTGTAGCTAAGGCATTGATCTGTGTGGAACCGGAAAATCCGTGTTCGGGGGTTCATGTTACGTACGGGCCTATATCCCGCACGCCCTTTCGGTACTCTAGTTTGCTAGGCTTGCATGTTTTATGATTTATCGCATGAATTAAGCTGCACTCGGCTCGCACGTTTTGACACCGGAGATTCGGTGAACCAAACGATGTCGGTTGAGAAGCCGAGAGAGAAGTAAGCCCGTATGTCGGGGAGTTGGTTCACAATCTTGCGTTACAGTTCATCGAACCTTGGAGGTTGAATCCCTGCGTGAACCAGAACCGCAAGTTCTTGGATTTACTTGTATCTGGGCAAGCATTAGACCGATTCGATTAATTCAACTCTCGGACCGTTCGCTCACCGACTGGAATTCTTACAGAATAAATGTATAAAATAAAATCCTTACAATGCTCTCGAAAACAATAAATACAAATTACAAAAGGGTCAAATTCCAGTCGTTTCGCGTTCGGTTATTATTCCACTCTAACTCACCGTGAGTTTAGGGAAAAGACCGAAGAACTGAAATAATCAAGGAATGACGATCATGCCCTTGGATGATAAAATTGCAATGTTCATGTATGTGCGCACCCGAATTTCATCTCGTCGGGGCACGCATGCGCGCGCCTAAGCAAACGTGGCTTGGGAGTGTCCACCTTCCTGGGGACGCGCGACGGACGCACGTGAGAAGGAGTCACCACTTGCCATTTTACGACCCGAGGGTCGAGGGCCGGCAAGTTACCCGGGTCTAGGGGTACGGGGTACACCTAAATGCTAAGGCAATGGTCGTACGGAACCGAAAATTCCGAATTCGGGGGTCCAATTACGTGCGGGCCTATATCTCGCACGCCCTTTCGGTACTCTAGCTTGCTAGGCTTGTCATTTTGTTTATTTACCACGTGATTTAGAGTTGCACTCGACTCGCCCGTTTTGACACCGTAAATTCGTTGAAGTGATCAAGTTGGGCCAAGAGTCCGAAAGATGAGTAGGCTAGTGCATCGAGGAATCGATTCACTATCTTAGCGTTACAGTTCATCGAATCGTGATGGTCGATCCCCTGCGCGAACCGAGACCGCGAGTATTCGAGCTTACTTATCTCTTGGTGACGATAGACCGACTTAATCGACTCGACACTCGGACCTCTTGCTCACCGATCGGGGATCCTTCCAAGTGGATGAATGTACAAATGAAATCCTCGCAATGTTCTCTCGAATAATTACAAAGTGCAACTGAATAAGTAAATAGATCCCGATCGGCTTGCATTGGGCCAATATTCCGCTCCGGCTCACCGTGTGTTTTGAATGACCGATAAACAAATTAAGGCAACGCGGGCTCAAAGAGCCGGGGGTCTGGTCCAATCGAGCCGACGGTTTATAGGAGAACCGATTAGTTCCCACTGTAACCCTGGTGGTCCCTAGGTGCCTGTAGGCCCGTTTTGAGGGGCCGTTTGTTTGTCAGTGGAGCGTACCCCGGGAGCTCTGTCAGAAAAGGCGTCCGCGGGGGATCGGGGTGCCCCGACTTAAGCAGGATGCCTCGAAAATGTGCCCGGACGTGTCATTGGTCATTTTGGCACTGAAAGAGATTTTTGGAGCCCCATATTGGGCATCTTTTGGTGCTTCGGTGACTCAGTGATGAATAGTGCCATAGTGCCAGCTCTGCCGTTTTCGGGGTTCTTTGTCCGTTCGTTCTTCCGATGGCTTTCCTTTGCTTTTCTTAGCGACCCAGCTTTTCTCTCATTGTTCATGACTCCGTGCTCGCCTATTTACCTCTGGTTGCCGAGTCATGAATAGTAACCCGGGCTTTGATCGGGAATTCTCATGTGGGAAGCCGGTGGGCCAAAATGGGGTGCTAACAGCTTGCCCCTCTTTGGTTACATGCTCGGTTAGAGGATGCGACCAAAGACCATACAAGCATCCTTTTTTTGGTCCCGGCGACCGCTCCGTTGTAGCTTCACCGTGGCTGCTCGCAGCCTGCTTGGATGTATTGGGATATTGCTGGAGATTAAGACCGGGACGGACTCGAAAGAAGCTGGGAAAAACCCGATAGAAAACGGGATGAATTTGAAAGAAACCAGGGTGGACCTGAACAAGAATTTAAAAGCCGGGATGGACCCGAGACAGGGATTTAAAAGCCAGGGTGGACCCGAAACAGGAATTTAAAAGCCGGGATGGACCCGAGGGGCCAGGATAGACCTGAACAGAAAATTAAAAGCCGGGATGGACCCGAGGGGCCAGGATAGACCTGAACTGGAATTTAAAAACCGGGATGGACCCGAGGGGCAAGGATAGACCTGAACTGGAATTTAAAAGTCGGGATGGACCCGAGGGGCCAGGATAGACCTGAATTGGAATTTAAAAGCCAGGATGGACCCGAGGGGCCAGGATAGACCTGAACAGAAAATTAAAAGCCGGGATGGACCCGAGGGTCCAGGATAGACCTGAACTGGAATTTAAAAACCGGGATGGACCCGAGACAGGAATTTGAAATTTGGAATTTGTACAGAGCGCTGTGTGATACGGCTTGCTTGGCGTTTGGATGCGGATTGCTCTGTGCGTGGCGACTAATGATGACCTCTTGACACTTGTCCTTTTCTGAACATCGTTGGTTGGGGTGGTGCGGTGCATTCCTCGACGGTTTCCAAGTCTTTGAGAACACGGTTCGCCACGTGAGGCAGACGCGAGTCCGTCGGCGGGGAGCGTCCCCTGGGGTTCCTGATCGCACCTGTACAGGGAAAAGAGAAGCTTACAAGGGATGTCAGCCGCGTGAAATCGTCTAGACTACGACACGTAAAGGAATCTATGTAAAGATGTGTTGGGGCATGATATTGGTGGCCATTTGGAGGGCGGCCGCGTCCCTATTGAAGAATAGCTTTTCTGAGACGGATAACCTGTAGAATTATGTGCATAAAGGTAATGGGAGGGATCTTCTGGGATCCTCCAAATCAAGGATACGTCGATTCGATCCTACCCCAAGGCGAGTCTCGAGCCTGGAGAGTCGAAGAGAGTTTGCTTCTGTTGAAGAGTGTCGAACCACTACTCGGCGTAGCTTCACAGGGCAAGTGTCGCTGTTCTTTTGTGGTCGAGCCGACATTGTCCCCTAACTTTTGCCTAGGCTGCAAAATGCATGATGACCTAGCGGGGTCTTTTATTTGATCTTTCCCACATAAATGCTCACCTTTTGCTGCGGTTCCCGCGTTCGGGTGAGACCGCACCCCTCGGGTCCTCTAACTTTTGCCTAGGCCGCCTCGAAGAGGTTTTCGCCCTAGCGAGGAAATGATTTATGCTCTCCTTTTGCCGCGACTCCCCTTTGCGGGATTTTAAGTCATGTCACTCGTTCCCTAGCTTTTGCCTAGGCCGCCTCAAAGAGGTTTTCGACCTAGCGGGAAAGTTTATTTTTTTCTCTCAGGAAAGCTCAATATTGGACAAATGGTGGGAGTTGACGTTCGTTTACAGAAACAGAAATGCCTTACGATAGGAACGGGCACGGAACCCGGTGGACAAAGAATGTACAGGCGTTCACGGATAGTACTTCTTGATGGCATCAGCGTTGACGGGGAGGGCGTTTTCAGCGCCGTCCATGTCGCTCAGGATGACCGCTCCCCCGGAGAAAACCTCTTTGACGACGAAGGGGCCGTCGTATTTGTACGAGAACTTCCCTCGAGAGTCCGGCGTGACGTGTAGAACTTTCCTCAAAACGAGGTCGCCGGGTTTGAAGTCGCGGTGGCGGACTCTTGTGTTAAAGGCTCGAGCCATTCTTTGCTGGTAGCACTGTCCGTGGCATAGCGCTTTCAGCCTCTTTTCATCGATGAGATTCAGTTGCCCGTATCGCTGTTTTGCCCACTCCACTTCTGCAAGTTCGGTCTCGGCGAGAATCCTCATGGAGGGGATCTCCACTTCGATTGGGAGGACGACCTCCATGCCATAGACTAGGGAGTACGGGGTTGCCCCGGTTGAAGTCCGTATTGATGTCCGGTACGCCAGGAGTGCATAGGGGAGCATCTCGTGCCAATCCTTGTAGTTCACCGTCATTTTCTCGATGATCTTTTTAATATTCTTATTCGCCGCTTCCACCGCGCCGTTCATTTGGGGGACGGTATGGGGTGGAGTTGCGGAGTCGGATTTTGAATTGTGCACAGAGCTCATCGATAACCTTGTTGTTCAGGTTCTTGGCGTTGTCCGTAATGATCGCGGCGGGGACTCCATACCGGGCGATGACGTCGCGTCTGAGAAAGCGGGCGACGGCCTTTGCGGTGACTAACGCAAGAGTGATGGCCTCGATCCATTTGGTGAAGTAATCGATCGCCACCAAAATGAACATATGCCCGTTAGACGCTTTGGGGTTGATCGGGCCGATCACATCCATTCCCCACATCGAAAAAGGCCATGGTGCTGTCATGGGGCGCAATTCGTTAGGGGGTGCTTTGATCAGGTCGGCGTAGACTTGACATCGGTGGCAGTGTCTGACGTGTTTCACGCAGTCTGTCTCCATGGTGGACCAATAATAGCCCAGGCGCATGATCTTCTTTGCGAGTATGAGACCGTTCATACGGGGTCCGCAGTTTCCCCCGTGCACCTCCTCCATGAGACGTCGTGATTCGTATTCGTCGATGCACCGGAGGAGTGTGGAGTCGAAGGAACGGCGGTAGAGTATCTCGCCGCTCAAGAAATAATGTATCGCGAGGCGTCTGAGAGTCTTCCGATCACGACGATCGGCGAATGGGGGGTATTGGCTGGTTTGCAAAAGGTTCTTGATGTCTTCGTACCACGGCTTTGCCTCAGATGCTTCAATCGCGTTGCAATGTGCCGGTCTCTCGGCTATCTCGATCTCGAGGGGTTCGATAAGGTTTTCCCTTGTGATGCTCACCATGGAGGCGAGCGTTGCAAGTGCATCCGCGAATTGATTTGTCATGCGCGGGGTATAGGTGAACGAAATGTCCTCGAAGTTCTCGGTTAACTTCTCGAGATCCTCGTGATATGGCACTAGCTTTGCGTCCTTCGTCTTCCATTGCCCCAGTGTCTGGAAGATAGTGAGCATAGAATCGCCGAACACTTCGAGCTCTTTTACCTTGAAATCAATCGCCGCTTGCAGGCCAAGAATACATGCCTCGTACTCGGCCACATTGTTGGTGCACGGGAAATCGATCTTCACCGCTACCGGAAATAATGTCCGTCCGGGGATATCAGTACTGCGCCGATACCTGACCCCATGGAGTTGACGGCACCGTCAAAGTACATCTTCCACGTCGGTTCCTCTTTCCCTTCATCCACCTGAAGGATTCCTTCGTCCGGGAAGTCCATGTTGATCGGTGTGTCATCGTCGACCGGGAATTCTGCTAGATGGTCGGCAATTGCTTGCCCCTTGACTGATGTGCGAGGCACGTATTCTATGTCGTACTCCGTCAACTGACAACGCCATTTTGCGATGTTCCTCATGGATGAGGGGCTATCAAGCAAATACCGTAAGGGGTCCGCTTTTGACAATAAGCGAATTGTGTGGTAGAGCGTGTACTGTCGGAGCCTTTGCATGACCCATACTAACGCGCAACACATCTTTTCGATCTCCGGGTAATTGGATTCCCCTTCGGTGAACTTTTTGCTCAGGTAGTATATCGCCCTTTCCGTGCGCGTTGACTCGTCTTCTTGCCCCAGCATGCACCCTAAGGACTGTCGGCGCATTGTGAGGTACAAAATGAGAGGCCGGCTCGGCACGGGTGGTACCAATATCGGCGGTTAAATTAGATAGGCCTTGATGGTGTCAAAAGCCTTTTGGCACTCGTGGCCCCATTCCATCGCTGCGTTTTTGTGGAGTAAGCGAAAGAGCGGTTGACACTTATCCGTTAGGGTTCGCAATGAAGCGTGCAATGTAATTCAGTCGCCCCAAGAAGCCGCGCACCTCTCGGACCGTCGACGGCGGGGGAAGCTCTTTGATCGCCTTGACTTTATCCGGGTCTACCTCGATACCGCGCTCACTAACCACGAATCCCAGTAGTTTCCCTGACCGGGCGCCGAATGTGCACTTTGCCGGATTGAGCCGGAGTTTATATTCTTTTAGGCGGTCGAAAAGGCGTTTCAAGTTGACGAGGTGATCTTCCCCTTCTTTGGACTTGGCGATCATGTTGTCGACATACACCTCGACTTCCTTGTGCATCATGTCGTGGAATAGTGTGACCATGGCCCTCTGATAAGTTGCCCCCGCATTCTTGAGGCCGAAAGGCATAACGCGGTAGCAAAAGGTTCCCCACATTGTAGTGAACGTCATCTTGAGTTTGTCCTTCTCGGCCATTCGGATCTAATTGTACCCGGAGAAGCCGTCCATGAAAGAGAATTGGGCGTGGCGCGCCGTATTGTCGACTAGGACGTCAATGTGCGGCAGGGGGAAATTGTCTTTAGGGCTGGCCTTATTGAGATCCCAGTAGTCGACGCAGACTCGGACCCTTCCGTCCTTTTCCACTGGCACAATGCTCGCCACCCATTCGGAATAATTACAGATCTCGAGGAACCCTGCGTTGATCTGCTTGACGACTTCCTCCTTGATGCGGAGGAGAAGGCTAGCCTGCTGTCGTCGTAACTGTTGCCGCTTGGGCGGGAATTTCTCGGTGTCGAGTGGGAGAAAATGCTCGACTATTGAGGGGTCTAGGCCGGGCATGTCGGCGTAAGACCAGGCGAAGACCTCTTGATATTTCTTCAGGAAGTCAATCATCCGGGCTCGCTGCGCAGGGTTGAGGGCTGTCCCGATCTTCAGGGTGCGAGGCTCTTCTTCGGTGCCCACGTTGATCTCCTCCGTCGGCTCGACCGAGGTGATTTGATGGTCTTCGAGGCGACGCAAACTCTCTTCTATCTTGGGCACTTGACTATCCTCGGGGAGCCCTTCCCCAAAGTATACGGGTTGAGGCTCACCGAGTTGCTCTCGGGATAGGCTCGTATCGACACGTCGAGGAATTGGATTCGAGTGGAGCTTGGAAAGTCGAGAGAATCGTCTTAGAAAATTTCATAGTGCTACGAAGTGGAGAATAGGAGAGAGAGAAAGAATGCAGGAGAATTCAAAAAATGCGTGAGAGATTTCATTGATGTTGTGAACAAAAAGCCATAGTGGAAACCCCTCTCCCGTCATGTGGCGCATGGCTATGCCGACACGCGGGGAACATCTTATACATAGATAAGCCTTACACATCGGCAATCACAGCCGAGTAGCGCGGGACTGAGGTCCAGTTGTCCAGCTCCTCATTCTCCTGCGCCAAGCGAATGTGAACCCCTGAAGGAATCTCCTCGGTGACGGCGTACACGGTTGACGGAGTGGTAGAAGTGTCGTCGGAGTCTGAGGAAGGGCCGTCAAGGGCGCCTCCTATGACGTGTGAAGGCCCAGGGAAGAAATGAGATAGTGGGGGGACTGAAGTGCCCCTGTTGAGCCTCCCGTAGTATGCGGCGAGGCGATGAAGATGGTTGCCCTTGCGGGCCTCGATGATCTCATGACAGGAGGGGCGAAAGCCGAGTCCCCTCCTGTGTTTGTACTCCTCGATCTCAATGGGGCGGTTGATCCCTTGTCCGCGTGCCCCAAGGCCGGTGCCGGGAATATAATTGTTGCACAGGAGAACTTTCCCTATCATGCGGTCGGCGGGAGATGGTCCACTCTCTCCGTAGTCTCGGATGACGGAGATGGTTTCGAATGAGTGGAACGGGAGGTTTTCATCGTCCCCAATGCTGATGTAGGGCACCGCCGTCTCTTTGTAGATGGCGTAATCCTCCTCTCCTTTCACCGTGATGAGCTTTTCTTCGACGATGAACTTTAGTCGTTGGTGCAGAGAAGAGGGGACGGCGCTGGCCGAGTGGATCCAAGGCCTCCCGAGCAGCAGGCTGAACGCGTTCGGGATGTCGCGCACCTGAAACGTGATGCTGAACGAGCACGGGCCAACGTCTATGAGGAGGTCGATCTCCCCGTTCACCTCCCTGCGAAAGCCATCGAAGGCTCGGACCGCCGTCTTGCTTGGGCGGACTCGGTTAAGATCCACGTTCATCTGTTTGAGGGTGGTCACCGGGCAGACATTGAGGGCGGACCCGTTGTCAATCATGACCCGGCCGATGATGTAGTTGTTGCACTTGCAGACGATGTGCAACGCCCATGAATGTGACCAACCCTCGGACGGGAGCTCGTCGTCCGAGAACGAGATAGTGTTGGAGAAGATGGACCCGATCGTCTCCTCTATCCTGTTAGGGGGCGTCTCCTTCGGCACTTGTGCCGCAGTCAGTACCCGGAGGAGGGCCTCTCGGTGAGGTTCCGAGCCGAGGAGGAGGGCAAGCAATGAGATGTGGGCCGGGGATTTGGCCATTTGCTCGACCACCTTATATTCGCTTGCCTTCATGATCTTCATGAAAGCTTCGGCTTCCTCCTCGGTCACCTTCTTGGACGGGAAGGGTGATCTTTCGGGAGTCGCCCCGTCTCCAACAGTGGGTGCTTTCCCTTTGTCCTTGGCCGTCGGGTTCTCATATACCCGTCCTAAGCGTGTCAACCCCATGACACTGAATTGCTGCTCAACGCTCCCGATGCTTCCTTCGTAGGTCCAGGGGACCTTGTTGTCTGAATACGGCTCCCGAGCGGGGACGTCAACGACGAATGGGGCCTGTGAGGCCACGTGTCCCGTGAACCCGACCGTGAGTTCCTCGGGAGTGTAATTGATTACTAAGGGAAGGGGTTCCCCTGCGCTTCTTCGTCCCTCTCCGAGACGCATACAGAGATCATGTTGATGGATGGTCCCGAGTTCGGCCTGTGGTCCGAGAGGGGGTTGGCCTGCACGTTTGGAGGTCTGACGGCGTTGAAAGTGAGTCGGTTGCTGTCGATTCTCCTCTGAATTTCGTCCCTCAACCTCCAACAATTGTCGAGAGTGTGCCCCGGTGCGCCCTGATGGTATTCGCAGCGTTTGGATTGGTCCGGGACGGACGGGTCGAAGTTCGGACCCGGGGATATCGGTTGGATCTGATCTCCTGCCAAGAGCTGCCGATATATGTGAGAGAGAGGAGCAGGCAGCGGCGAGTATTGTTTGCGGGGTCGGCTCGGTGCACCGCTGGCCTGTTGACCCTGCGAAGCAGGGTTCTGTTGCACCGGTGGAGGAGTTCTCGACACCGGGGGCCTGGGTTGAGAGGGTTGAGCGGGGGCGGGCGTAAGGTGGTCATATGACTGTGAGGTCGTCGGCGGTGGGACCGGTGAGGCCGAATAGTAGATCGACTGAAGTTGGTGCTGTGGAGGCGGGGGAAAGTAGGTAGGAGCGGTGGTCGGTGCGGTTGTGAGATTTACCGAATATTGTTGTGGCGCCTGATGCGCCGTGTTGACGGCGTTGACTGAAATCTCTTTCGCTCTCCTCCCGCTGGAAGATGACGGCGCCGCGGGAGCCTTCTTTGACGACTCCTCTCCTTTGTTGGTGGGGTCCTCCATTCTTCCGAGCTTGATCCCCAAATCCAACTTTTTCCCGGCCTCGATGAGGTCGGAGAACGACGAAGTGTGCGCCAACAGGTGTGAATAGTACACTCTTCTCAGCGTGGAGTGGAACAGTTGGATCTGTTGTGTTTCGTTGATCGAGGGAATGTGATTTGCGGCTTGGGCATGCCACTTGGCGGCATACTCCTCGAACTTTTGGCCCCGTGCCATTTCCTTCGTGCTCAGCTCCAAAAGGGTGGGAGGCGTTTCCGCGCAATATCGGTATTGGTCGGTGAACTTCCGGGAGAGATCCTCCCACGTCGGGATGTCCTCAGCCTTCAGTGACATGAACCAATCGAGGGTCGATCCTGACAGGCTATCCTGGAAAGAGTGGATGACAAATTCTTCGTATTCCCAATATTGCAGCATCTTCCCTCGGTAATGGTGGAGATGGTGGCGTGGATCCGTCGTGCCTTCATAGGTCTTGAATTCTGGAACCTTGAACTTCGGGGGCAGGTGTATACCCGGGAATAGGCTACAGTCGCCATAGCGGGCGTCGGGACGAACGTCGTTTGCTTGCAGGGCCCTATCGTTTCCTCCATTCGCTTCAACCCGCGCTCCTGTTCGGCGTCGGCCTCAAGGAAGATGTGTGTCGGTGAGGCGAATTGGGCCGCGTGGGTCGGTGTGCCCGGTTCGTGGAAAGCGGTGTTTATAGGAGGCGGCGCCTGGTAGGATAGGCCGGCATGAGGCTGTAGGGGAGGATAGGGAGGAAGCTCAGTGGCTTGAAGGTGCGTCGGAGCAGATGCGGTGGGTGCCGGGAAAACCGTCGGTGGAGGTACCGCATAGGTCATAGCCGAAGCCGGTATGGAAACTGGTGGAGGTGCAGACAAGATGTGCTCCGAGGTTAGGAAGGTAGCCGGCGGAAGAGGGACTACCGAAGGGGCCGGTGGCGGCGGGAGTTGACTGGTAAAGGGGTGAATCGTGGACGTATGCAGCGTTGGCGGTGCGGGAGCCACGACATTCTCCGGGGCTTGGGTTAGTGGAACCCCCGGGGTTGGATCGACTGTTGGTCTCGGTCCCGGTGGGGGTGTGGAGCTCGAAGAGGCCCGGTTCGGTCCTCTGAGCAGAGCGAGCAACTCTGCCATGTTAGTGGCCATTTGATTGACCATACCCTCGAGGGCCGTGATGCGGGCTTGGTCATTCGTGGCGGTGGAAGTTGGTGAGGCTGGTGGCAGAGGCGCTCCCGACGACGCCGGGGGTGGAGATGTGTTGGAAGGGCACTGGAATACGCCGGGAGTACACCTGCAGGAGTGAGAGGCGACGGGGCGTGTGTCTGCGGTGGTTGAGAGAGGGTCGGGACATAAGGGTTGACCTCTTCGGAAACATCAACGGGATCTTCTTCTGCCATCCTGAGACATTGACGAGTCGGGTAGCGGTGGGACGCCAGTGGTAATCACCTGCATTCCAAGGGTGCATAAGGACAGATACCGATAACTCGAATGAGTAGGAGGGCGAGCAACTAGATGTGGGCCGGAGATTTGGCCATCTGCTCTACCACCTTATACTCACTCGCTTTGATGACTTTCATGAATGTTTCGGCCTCCTCTTCTGTCACCTTCTTGGACGGAGTAAGTAGGGTCCTAGGCCTCATCTCCTCTTCAGTAGCAGGCGCCTTCCCTTTGTCGGTGGTCGCCGGGTTCTCGTATAGCCGTCCCAAGCGGGTTATGCCCATGACGCCGAATTGTTGCTCGAGGCTCCCGACACCCCCTTCATAGGTCCAGGGGACCTTGTCGTCCGAGTATGGTTCTCGGGCGGGAATATCTATGACGAGCGGGGCAGGCGGTGCGTCAATCCCGACGAACCCAACTGCGGCTTCTGCGGGTATGTACTCGATCACGAAGGGGGAGGAACAACCTTGCTCGCCTTCGCCCTCCCCTAATGTGCATATGGTGATCATGTTGATGGAGGGCCATGGAGCCGGTCCATAGTCGGGGAGAGGATTAGCCTGTACGTTCGGGGGCTTTACAACATTGAATACGAGCCCCTTCGCATCGATCATCTCTTGGATCCTTTCCCTCAATCTCCAACAAGTGTCCAGGGTGTGTCCTGGTGCCCCCCGGTGGTATTCGCACTGCTTGCTTTGATCCTGGATGGTTGGATCGAAGCTTGGGCCGAGCGCTATTGTCCGATCTTATCGCGAATTTGCCGGTAGATGTGGAAGAGCGGAACCGGCAGGGTCGGGTATTGTCGGCGGGGTCGCGGTTGTGCTGTGCCGCCTTGTTGAGCTTGCGGGGGGAGGGCCCGCTGTGTCGGCTGAGGAGTCCTAGGACCCAGAGGTTGGTATTGAGGAGCTGGAGATGGAGCAGGAGTATAGTGGTGGACAACGGGCGACGACACCGCAGGTAGGGGTGGAGGCGGTAGTGCGGAATAGTAGATTGGTTGGGTAGAGGCTTGGGGCCGATATTGAGGTGCTTGCGGGGCATAGGAGGGAGCCGTGGGAGGCACCGCCGCGTAGTTCATCGAATATTGCTGAGGGGCCTGTTGGGCCGTGTTTACGGTATTCACCGTAACTTCCTTTCCCATTCTCCCGCTCGAAGATGATGATGTCGTGGGGACCTTCTTCGACGACTCATCTCCTTTGCTGGCGGGGTCCTCCATCCTCCCGAGCTTGATACCCAAATCCTACTTTTTCCCGGCCTAGATGAGGTCGGAAAACGACGAAGTGTGCGCTAACAGGTGTGAATAGTACACTCCTCTCAGCGTGGAGTGGAACAATTGGATCTGTTGCGCCTCGCTGATCGGAGGGATGTGCTTTGCTGCTTGGGCCCGCCACTTGGCAGCATACTCCTCAAACCTTTGGCCCCTCGCCATCTCTTTGGTGCTTAGCTCCAACAGGGTGGGAGGCGTTTCTGCGCAATACCGGTATTGGTCGGTGAACTTCCGAAAGAGGTCCTCCCACGTTGGGATGTCTTCGGCCTTCAGCGACATGAACCAATCGAGGGCCGATCCTGACAGGCTATCCTGGAAGGAGTGGATGACGAATTCCTCGTATTCCCAATACTGCAGCATCTTCCCTCGGTAATGGCGGAGGTGGTGGCGCGGATCCGTCGTGCCTTCATAGGTCTTGAACTCTGAAACCTTGAACTTCGGGGGCAGACGCATGCCCGAGAATAGGCTACAGTACTTGTAGCGGGCGTCGGGACGAACGTCGTTCGCTTGCAGGGCCTGTATAGTTTCCTCCATTCGCTTCAACCTACGTTCCTGTTTGGCGTCGGCCTCGGGGAAGAAGTGCGTCGGTGAGGCGAATTGGGCCGCATGGGTCGGTGTGCCCGATTCGTGGAAGGTGGTGTTTATGGGGGATGGTACCTGGTAGGAGAGGCCGGCGTGAGGCTGCAAAGTCGGATAGGGAGGAAGCTCCGTGGCTTGAGGATGAGATGGGGCAGGTGCGGTGGTTGCCGGGAAAACCGTCGGCGGAGGCGCCGTGTAGATCATAGCCGGAGCCGGTATGGAAACGGGTGGAGGTGCAGACAGGATGTGCTTCGCGGATAGGAGGGTAGCCGGTGGAAGAGGGACTACGGAAGGGGCCGGCTGTGGCGAAAGTTGACTAGTGAAGGGGTGGACCGTGGACGTATACAGCGTTGGCAGTGCGGGAGCCTCAACGTTCTCCGGGGCTTGGGTCGGTGGAGCCCACGAGGTTGGATATACTGTTGGTCCCGGTCCCGGGGGAGGAGTAGAACTCGAGGAGGCCCGGTTAGGTCCTCTGAGCAAGGCGAGCAGCTCCGCCATATTAGTGGCCATTTGGTTGACCGTGCCCTCGAGGGCTGCGATGCGGGCTTGGTCATTGGTGGCGGCGGATGTTGGTGAGGCCGGTGGGAGAGGTGCCCCTGAAGGTGTCGGGGGCAGGAGATGCGCCGGAAGGGCGCCGGAGTATGCCGGGAGTACGCCTACAGGAGTGAGAGATGGTAGAACGTGTGTCTGCGGTGGTTGAGAGAGGGTCGGGACTGAAGGGTTGACTTCTTCGGAAATATCGACGTGATCTCCTTCCGCCATCCTGAGACGTTGACGAGTCGGGTAGCGGTGTGACGCCAGTGGTAATCACCTGCATTCCAAGGGTGCATGAGGACAGACACCGATAACTCGAATGATAAGTGCGGAATTAAGTAAAATGACAAAATGTATGAGATGCATGAGCTTTCAAAACACTAATGTCATTACATTGATTGGCTCCAAGTTCCATGGTTTTACAAAATAGAACATTCGGAAGAAGAGAAAGGAACATAAACGTAAAGCCGACATCCCTTTGCGCTCGGTGGCCGCTCGAAAGTGGCGTGGGTCCAAGCGAGGGCAAAAATGAGTGCGCCTACTAATCCTAAGGATGGGCGAGGTTGCGCGCCCTCTTGTGTACTCGGTCCAACTCCGCGTCCAAGCGGGCCATCTCCCGGTCTAAGTGTGCGACCCGGGCGCGTGCTCGAGTCAGCTGTGTCTGAACCTCCCTGTAGTCCGCGACCTCTGCGCGGGAGTCAACAAGCTCGCAACGGAGCCTATCCCGTTCCTCCCTGACGGCCCGTAGCTCCGCGTGCATGGCCGCTTGGATAGAACTCTCGGCTTCGGGGGCGAGGGTGGATGTAGCGCGGGGAGTCGGGGCGGCCTGAGGCCATTGTGGTGGTGTCGATCCTTGCGGGTAGAACCGGGCCACGTATGCTGAGGTGGCAGAAAATGCTCGCTCCTCGTCGGTGGGGTGCTCGGGGAAGTACAGGCGCTGTATGGTGCTAGCATCCCGCTGACGGCGAATCTCCCGAATCTGTAGGAATCTATCGGGGGCCGTGGACGTGGAGTCGGCCCATTGGATGCCGAAAGGTAGGCGGTCCGCCTCGACGGGAATGTCTTGTAGGCCGCCGAGTTGTGTGATTACTCGGCCGGGAAATATGAGGGTGCTCCCCAAATGGCTGAGGAGGGGAACTCCCACAATTCCGGGACATCCCGTGATCATGGGGCCACCAGGGTTCCATCGGGCGACCCATAGGAACCGTGAGGGCGTCAGCTCGCGCCAAAAGCGCCTCCATTCCGAGAAGCTGAGCTCGGGAGGTGGGATGACCGGCGCCAAGCGTTCGATCAGCGAGCGCTCGTCGGCGATGTAGGAGAACGGATGTGACGAGCAGAACGGGCGGATATGAGCAAGAAGCCAAATCTGTAGCAAGTGCGGAGATCCTCTCATCCTTCCGCGCCGAACCTCCCTAACATAGTCAAGAGACCGAACGGTCTCGGCTAGCAAAGCCTCCACATAACTATGGCCTCTTACCGCTTGGAGGATGACTTGGGCTATAGCCCCATCGATGAGGTTCGGCGAGTACTGGAACAGGAGGGTGCCAAAGACCAAGAGCAGGAATCCATGGCAAGCATCGCGCTGATAGGAAGCCGTAGTAGGCGTCATTGCGCGGAGGAGTGTCCAATCAGAGAGCCACGCAATCCTAATGCCTTGATCCCACCTCTGATGAAGCTCCTCGTGGATATCTTGAGCGGGTATGTGGAGAAGAGTGGAGAGCTGACCCTGGATGGTTGTGAACGAGTTGGGTCTAAATATGCCTTGGGTCGTGGGTGTGGGCCTCTGGATGAGTGCCGTGTACTCCTCGATCGTAGGGGCTAATTCCGTCCCCTGGAAATTGAATACCGCGTGCTCGGGATCCCAAAGTTTGGCGGCGGTCCTCAGGAAGATCCAGTCTACCGGAGTCTCGGTGAGCATGACCACGTCTCCGATGATGTCCTGGATGAATGCGTGGTCCACCGGCCGGAGAGACCTCCAGATGCGCATGATGTCTTGCCTTGGCGGCGTGATTGCTTCAAGCCTAAGACCGGGAGCCGGGTGGTCCATCCTTACCTAGATGGAGGAGATGCCGGCTTAACGCTTTTAGAATCAAATCAATGTAATGTCCTAAGTCTTTTTCGAAAGAATGTATGCAGTGCGGAAAGATAAACTATAGTTGCGTTCTTTACAGTATACATCGCTCTTTCTTACAAAAACAACAAAAATGCCCGTCCTAAAAAAAACTACGGGCCGACTCAAGGACTCGACTTTGGGTCGATTGACGGCATGGAGGTAAAATTGGTCCAGCATGACGGTCCCTGTGTATGCGTGGTTTTCGGCGTTACTAGGAGAACCGCTAACTAGAGATGGGGGCTCCCGACTCAAGGGTATGAATTCCTTGAAATCGAGCGAGGATCTTTGGGGGCCGGTTCGGTGGCATAGCCGACTCGATCCGTTCCCTTACTCGGAACCTCTGACTAACCTAGCTTCCTATATTGGTGCCCGTGGGATGTCGGACAAGATACCTAAGAGGCTAGTATGATGTGTAATGCATGTGCGGAAAATAAAAGTGCGTAAAATAGATAAGCGGGAAATGCGGAAAGCGGTAAATAGACAAGCAAACAAAACAAGCGGGAACGAGCCCGAACCCTCTAAGTATCCCCAGTGGAGTCGCCAAGCTGTGCGCACCCGAATTTCATCTCGTCGGGGCACGCGCGCGCGCACCTAAGCAAATGCGGCTTGGGAGTATCCACCTTCCCAGGGACGCGCGACGAACGCACGTGAGAAGGAGTTGCCACTCGCCATTTTACGACCCGAAGGTCGAGGGCCGGCAAGTTACCCGGGTCTAGGGGTACGGGGTACACCTAAATGCTAAGGCAATGGTCGTACGGAACCGGAAATTCCGAATTCGGGGGTTCTATTACATGCGGGCCTATATCCCGCACGCCCTTTCGGTACTCTAGCTTGCTAGGCTTGCCATTTTGTTTATTTACCCGTGATTTAGAGTTGCGCTCGACTCGCCCGTTTTGACACCGTAAATTCGATGAAGTGATCAAGTTAGGCCAAGAGTCCGAAAGATGAGTAGGCTTGTGCATCGAGGAATCAGTTCACTATCTTAGCGTTACAGTTCATCGAACCGTGATGGTCGATTTCCTTCGCGAACCGAGACCGCGAGTATTCGAGCTTACTCATCTCTTGGTGATAACAGACCAACTTGACCGATTCGACACTCGGACCTCTCGCTCACCGATCGAGGATCCTTACAAGTGAATGATTATACAAATAAAATCCTCACGATGTTCTCTCGAATAATTACAAAATGCAACTCAATAAGTAAATGCATCCCGATCGGTTTGCATTGGGCCAATATTCCGCTCCGGCTCACCGTGTGTTTTGAATGACCGATAAATAAATTAACACAACGCGGGCTCAAAGAGCCGGGGGTCGGGTCCAATTGAACCGACGGTTTGCAGGAGAACCATTAGTTCCCACTGTAACCGTTGGACCGATCGAGCTCCCGGGTGATATTTAAGCACGTTTCACACATCCAATCCAAATTTCCTTCCACATAGGCCATATTTGGAGTGTGATGGCGACTCGAGGCTAGATCCCATTCCGCACTCGGGTTGCACGCGCTCGGTGAATTAAGAGGCGTTGGACCTCATGTTTGGTGATTTGGGGCGTTGGACCCCGTGCAACACGTAACCTATGGGTTCGGGCTCGAACCGCAATAAATCATCAAAAAGCAAGAATGAAACAGAAGAAAATTGATATAACTGACACAATACAGAAAGCAACTGACAACAACTGATAAGTGTTAGTGAATACAAACGAATTGTGTATTAGGCCGAATGTACGTGATTTAATCAGTTATTAGCCGGGGTTGGTTAGTAAACAATGTATCTATCCTAGGCAAGCGTAAATGACGGATTGGAATGAGGTTCTAAGCCGGTTACATGTGTGTGTTCGTTTTAAGACTCTCATTTAGTTAAGTGTCACTGCGATTTCACCGAATTAGCCAAACTCGTGTTTTGATTCTAGATTGGGATCTATTATCCCACCTATCCATTATCTAAGGTTCGATTAGGCCGAATGTACGATTAATCCGGTTGTTCGTGTTTTGCACCTGAAATGAAATGCTTCCCACCGAATCTACACTAGGGAGATAGAAACACCGAAAGTGGACGGAATAGGCCGTGCGAATGAGACTCGTACCCGAACGGGTAGCCTTTTTCCGTCCATAGAACGAGGCGTTTCCGACTTCCTAACGCCTAGGGTATCGGTGAATCAAGGAATGACGGTCATGCCCTTGGGTGATAAAATTGCGATGTTCGTGCATAAATCGGAGATCATGTCACACGAAGGAGTCTAAGAAGGACTCTCGTGCCCAGACTCGGGCCGCCTCAAATTGGGCCCGGACTCGAGTCATGGCACATGAGTACTCCCTAGACATCAATTATATTCGTGTTACACGATTCGGTATTTTGAAATTGTGAATATTTTAAGGGAAAAGGGCATTCACGTCGTTCCGTGAATCATCGATGCGTTTACGAATTAATATTTGATTTGTCCCATTATTTAATCCAAATGATTTAATTAACCGAATGAGACGTCCTGTTTGCCCATTTGTGAGATTCTTCGGTGATTATTTTTCCACGTTGCGGTTACGGTTTTAACGGGAAGCATCCTGGTCTAACATGTCTAATGAGTAATGAACGTGTAGACAACGAATAAAAGGAGGCGTAATCACGAACAATTCCAAGGATCGATTTCGGAATAACGAAGAGACCAACCGAGGCTCCAAGGAGGTCACGGATGATTCGGCCACCTCTCAAGGATGAATGGCCAAATACTCCTTGACCCGATTCGAGTTTCGGTGGGTCTTTCACGTCGTTCCTAATCGGCCCTTGCATGCAAAGAACAACATACGCATAAAGGTAACGAACGTTTCATTAGATTGACATTATCGTAACACCAATTTACGCGAATAAACACACAAGACATCCAAAGCATCATATTCACAAATCCACAAACAATCCTATCCAATTTCACAATAGGATCAAGGGTGGTGTGCGGGAATCATGCGGCTTCGAGGAAAGGGGAGCTTGGAGGCTTCGGCCACACCAAGGAGCCTCACGGCCCCCTATTGCAAAGGGGATGGCCGTGAGCTCCTTGGCATGGCCGAGCCCTTCTCGAGCTCTTCTCCCTTGATCCCGTATTATTCCCCTCATTTAATCACATTTAGCCATGGTCACGATCGCATAAAATTATACAAAACACATACGAACGGCACGTTTGAATGGAAACACGTTACGACATCGATTCAACTAATAACGCAAAGAAGGAAAACGCGGGAATCGGCCCGACTTGGGGTGGAAGAAAACTTCCCGGACTCGTGTGGTCCAAGGAAGCTCTCGGCCATGTTCCTTCAAGGAAGGCCGTGAGCTTCCATGGCTCACGCGGGTCGGGAGAGTTTCTCCGGCCCTGATTCGGGTCTTTTCCCGCCATGCCATCATGCTACATGAGACTAACGGTAAGGAGATGTGGGAACCAACTTTTTCGGGAAAGGAGAGAACACCCTAGCCCCGGGCAAGCCAAGGGGCTCACGGGTCTCTCCCTAGAGACTAAACCGTGAGTCTCGTGGCTCGACCGTGGCCAAGGGGACCTCACCCGTCCGGAACCGAGCCCCTTTCCACCATGGCACGCAAGCTCACACCTCATATGGACACGGCACGATCATATAAGTAGACATAAGGCACACACGTTGCATGAAAATGCATGGGAGGCGTGGATCCGAAAAAATAAAAAAAAGAACTTTCATGCTTTCCGACCACTTTAAGTTATATTAACGTTACATATAAACAAATATCAAAGATCCAAGCTCCTCTAAGTCGTTAAGAGATGTTACCTAGCCTCGGTGCGCGAGGAGAAGAGTCGGGGACGTGGCCGTGGGAGTCGCTAGACTCGGTTTGAAGTCACGGGTGGGTGACCCGGGTGGAAGACAGCCGCGGCCAGTCGGGGAAAAACAAGTCGGCACGCTTGCTCCGGGCACGGCACGGTGCGAGGTCGGGCTCGTTGGACTCCTAAGAGACGGATCTACACAACCATGGGCAGACCCGAGCGTGCCAAGGCCTGAACAAACCCGAAAATGTGAGAGAAAACCCGGTAAAAATGAGGAAAACCCGGTTAGAGAGAAACGGGTGAATGGCGGTTGTGCACGGTTGATCAGCCCTCGGACCGTGGCCACCTCTTCACGGGGGAGAGTGAGGGTTGTGAGGAACCCTTTGAACGTTATGGCACGACTCGCTGAAGTCGTGGGAAGAAATGGCATGTGGCTTGCTCGGTGTGCGCGGCTAGGGAAGTCTCGGGACCCGAAAGTTCTCACGGCTGGAACGGGGTGTTGGAGGCCTCAAATCGAAAATCTAAGCCCGGAAATGGACTTAGGGGGTGGGAAATATGTAGGCTAGGGAGTTTGATGATTTTTGGCTTAAGTCGGGTCGGGTGGTTACCGGAATACCGGGTGGTTTTCCGACAATTTTGGCCGGTTTCGGCCTTGGCAAGGGGTTGGACGAGACTTGGGTGTGGGCTAAAAGTTGAGAGGATTTTAGAGAGAAGTTGGCTTGAGAGAGAATGAGAATGAAGAAGTAATTAGGCTTAATGGTGAAAGGGCTTATAAAGGGAAGCTTAATGATGCAATTGAGCAAAGTTAAGTGGGGTTAGGGCATGCTTAGGGGGCTGCCGAAAATCCCAAGGGGATTAGGGAGGGGTAGATGTCATGTTGAGTGTGGGGAAAGGCAAAGGAGAGTGATGGGTGTGATGGATGTGTAAGAAGAAGTGAAAGAAGTGAGGGAAATTTGAATTGTGTGGTGGAGGGAGTGTCTTGGGAGGTGGAGCCGCCGGCCATGGAGGGGGAAGCCGCGGCTTGGGGCTGTCCAATCGGAGCCGAGGGTTGAGCCGTGGCTTGGGGTTGAGCCGCAGCTTGATGGCTTGGCTTGGCTGAGCTGTGGGTCCCATTCGGTTGAAAGAAAAGCCGGGAAATACTTGAGACTTGATGGAGCGCGCGTCCGATCTCCGATGTCCAATTAATTTATGGATTTGGAGTGCTTGAATGACAAGGATTTGAATGAGCCTAATATCGCCATGCGTCGAGTGGACGGACGTTCGAGCGACTCGGCGCCTCGGGAGTCGGTTTTGCCCTGTTCGGACTTCGGAGTGGAGTTTAATGTCCCTCGATCCCCGATTTGTTCTTTGTGCATACCTGCATTCGTTTTGGCGATCCTTTTGCCCCGTGGGGGATCGTTGGCCCGTCGTCCTCGGTCGGGGACCCTTGGCCCGGGAGGACCTAGGGACTTTGACCAGGATTCTCTCAGTGTGCCCTGAATGCCTTCAGGTGCTTGGGGATTATTGTGAGGTACTCAGAGATCGTTGTGGTCTCTGCTTTCCGTGGAAATACCCGAAGGCTCGCCGGAAGGTGTTCGCGACCACTGAAACGTACTTCGGGAGACCGAGTCAAGTTCCAGAAGGTTGTCTGAAGCTTGTTCCCCTGCCCTGGTGGTCCTTGGGTGCCTGTAGACCCGTTTTGAGGGGTCGTTTGCTTGTCAGTGGAGCGAACCCCGGGAGCTCTGTCAGAAAAGGCGTCTGTGGGGGATCGGGGTGTCCTGGCTTAAGCAGGATGCCCCGGAAATGCGCCCGGACGTCTCGTTGGTCACTTTGGCACTGAAGGGGATTTTTGAAGCCCCATATTGGGCACCTTTCGGTGCTTCGGTGGCTCGGTGATGAATAGTGCCATAGTGCCAGCTCCGTCGCTTTCGGGATTCCTCGTTCGTCTGTTCTTCTGACTGCTCTCTTCCACCTTTCTCAGTGGATCGTGCTCTTCTCTTATTGTTCATGACCTCGTGCCCGCCTATAGGCTTCCGATTGCCGGGTGATGAGTAGTGCCCCGGGCTTCGGTCGGGGATCCTCGCGTGGGAAGCCGGTGGGCCAAAATGGGGTGCTAACAATGACCCTTGAGTGTGTGCAGGCCTGTTTCCGGGTGCCGTTTATCTGTTTGTAGATCGGGCATCTCAGGACCCCATTAGGAAGCGTTTACGAATGTTCGAGGGTGCCCCGGCTTAAGTAGGAGACTTCTGAAATGCGCTTGGAGGCGCCATTGGTCATTTTGGTACCAAGAGAGATT
Organism: Punica granatum; assembly: GCF_007655135.1. Classification (NCBI taxonomy): domain Eukaryota; kingdom Viridiplantae; phylum Streptophyta; class Magnoliopsida; order Myrtales; family Lythraceae; genus Punica; species Punica granatum. The sequence goes on from NW_022204281.1 coordinate 78,820, forward strand.
TTTGGAGTCCCATAGTAGATTCCTTTTGACGCTCCGATGATTCGGCGATGAATAGTGCCACAGTGCCGGCTTCTGCTGTTTTGGGGCTCATTGCTTGTCAATTCTTCTGATTGCCCCTCTTGTACCTTTCTAATGGTCCCTGCCTCTTTTCTGTAGTTCATGTCCCTAGGCCCGCGTGTTCGCTTCTGTCAGCCCTACCTATTGGAGCCGGCGGACCAAAATAGAGTGCTGACATTAGCCTCAGTAGAAAACCGTCTCTTGGAATTGATTGTAATCGCATTTTTAGTTTGCCATTAACAACGCGATAAGTTTCATGCTAAGCACGTTAGTTTAAGTATCATGCACGGATTTGAGAGTTGGTGATTATTTCGGGCCCACGAAGGTCCAAGAACATATCGGTCTTCATTGATCGGATGTTCTTAGCTTTCGAAGACTCGCTTTGAACCCCGTATCGCAAATTGATTCCATGAACCTGCACATTCGAGGCTCAAGGCCACAATCCTTAAAGAATCCATAAACGGGAAAATAGGACGAATCATTCGGCTAAGTATCTCATCCGACTTAAATAAATTGTATGAACCGGCTATTAATTTGTAATCACGTCGACTGCTCACGAATAGTTGGAAACGCCCTTTTAAAATCCACAATTCCAAAGCACCAAGACACATAACACTCGTAACATGCGCATCTAGGGAATACTGGTGATCCTTGACTCGAGTCCAGGCTCGATTTGAGGTGGCTCAAGTCTGGGTGTACGAGTCTGCTAGTTTCACGGGGCGCAACGGAAGCGAAAAAGGAACAGAAACTCAAAATTTCCTACCCGTGAAACTAATTCCAAGACCTACTAGAAGAATAAGAGTAAATAAAAGCGTACCTGGTGTACGGACCCGAATGTGGACTCTCGTCGGGGCCCGCATCGCGCGCTTTTGGATCGCGCGGCTTGGTCGGAACGTCCACCTTCCCGCGGGGGCGCGCGTCGGACACGCGTGAGAGAAGGAGTCGCCACTTATCATTTTACGACCCGAAGGTCGAGGGCGGATAAGTTACCCTGGGTCTAGGGGTATGGAACACCTAGTTTGTTGTTAAGGCATTGATCTGTGCGGAACCGGAAAATCCGTGTTCGGGGGTTCATGTTACGTGCGGGCCTATATCCCGCACGCCCTTTCGGTACTCTGGTTTGCTAGGCTTGCATGTTTTATTATTTACCGCGTGAATTAAGCTACACTCGGCTCGCACGTTTTGACACCGGATATTCGATGAACCAAACGATGTCGGTTGAGAAGCCGGGAGAGAAGTAAATCTATATGTCGGGGAATTGGTTCACAATCTTGCGTTACAATTCATCGAACCATGGAGGTTGAATCCCTGCGTGAACCAAAACCGCGAGATCTTGGATTTACTTGTGTCTGGGCAAGCATTAGACCGATTCGATTAATTCGACTCTCGGACCGTTCGCTCACCGACTGGAATTCTTACAGAATAAATGTACAAAATAAAATCCTTACAATGCTCTCGAAAACAATAAATACAAATTGCAAAAGGGTCGAATTCCAGTCGTTTCGCGTTCGGTTATTATTCCACTCTAACTCACCGTGAGTTTAGGGAAAAGACCGAAGAACTGAAATTCAATGAACGCTCTCACTGAATAGGGCGTTGGACCCTGTGAGTGTTGATTAAGGTGTTGGACCCTGTGCTCGATGATTAGGGCGTTGAACCCTAATATTATTCGGCCTAAGGGTCAGGCCCGACCCGCATGGCAAACAGGTGCAGAAAGATAACAAGCAACAGGTTAATAACAGACAAAGTGTTTGTTATTGTCTTGTTTACGTGAATTAACAGATTATTAACCCAGGGGTGTTTTTGCAAGCAAATGCCATATGCTAAACAATCAAACATATGCCAATGTTTCAGCATTCGGCTTTGTTTTGAGAACTTGACAAAGAGAGTCAAATCTCCAGTGTGTGGATCGCTTTTACAGTTGTTCTGTATTGTGACACTGAATTACCACTGAATTAACCAAACTCGTGTTTTGACTCTAGATTTGGAATCTAGAATTCCTCCTAACCATTATCTAGTGTTTGGTTAGGTCGAGTGAAAGGTTAATCAGCATTTCACAGGTTTTCTCACAGGGATCAACTGTTCTAGTTACCCGAGTCTATGTTAGGATAGCAGAAACTCATCAGTTAGATAAGAAAAGGCTATGCAGATGAACCTGCACCTGAACAGGTAGCCCGTTCTTATCCCGTACTGTAGTGTTTCTATTATGCTAACCCTAAAGATGTCGCGGGGTTGTGAAAAGACAATTTTGCCCTCTATTTGAAAATTGTTTTCAGAAAAGGGGAAAGATCGCAGTGCGGGCCACCTCGGCCTGTAGCCGGTGTCGACCGATTCCCTGGATCATCCAGGGTTGTGCAAGAACCCCAAAAAAGCCAAAGAACCGGTCGATCTGCCCGGAAGTGATCTAGAAAGATCTTCTGTATCTTGACCTGAGTTACCTAGAATCAGGTAAAAACTCAAGTTTGAGACACAGAAGCCCTTTCCAGACGTCCATGCTACATCGGACCGCGCGTTTCGGGTTTTGAAATTGATAAGTTTGAAAAGGGCACCAACGTCCTTTGACGACTCGTCGACGCGAGTTATCAATTAATGTCCAATTCGGGTAAACTTTATCAGTGTGAAGTGAGTTTAATCGTGTGAGCGTCCCGATTAACCAGTTTGTGGCATTAATGCTTAAGGGTTGTGCCGAATGCATTAATTGTGAAAACGATTCGCGACTCGACGACCAAGACGATTCCATAAGGATCGAGGATAATTTGGTATAATGACCGAAACTATCCTCATAACCAAATGGACCCGAATGAGTCATCGATACTCGAATCCATGCATGCTTCGTTTGAAAGAGTCTTTACATGATATTTTAATGGGAATCGTAAAGACATTGAAGTAAAACTTCACATCATCCGATCAACAAATTAAACTTGAGATAAGGAACTCATTCTTGACCCAAGGAAGGCCAAGAAGCCCTCGGCTTCATCTTGTGAAGGGTGGCCGAAGGTTCTCATGGCTCTATCCGAGTCACGAATGATTTCCTAATCGTGGTTTAATTATTTCTCGCATGCTCAAACATCGACCGTGATAAATAGCACCCTTTTTTAACAAAAGCCGGCGTTATCACGATTTGTTTAGCTCATTCAAACATACAAACATTCACAAACGTGTTAATTAAGGAAAAGGATAACATAACACCGGCTTCATGCATGCAATAATGATAAACAAACTCGGAAATTAACTTGAATAGGTTAAGGAGACCGATCTTAACCCGAAAAGAGCAATTTAAATCTCAACCCTCTCCTTTAGAGAATTGGCCGAGACTTAATGTGCCATAATAGGGTCGGGATAGTCTTCTTTATGATGATCCAAGCCCCTTTCCGACATGGTAGCAAGTCATAAGATAGTGTACATGCATAATATAACATAAAATTGCATAAAAATTAAATCTTGCAAATGAAACATGCATGAAACACCATAATACTCCATAGCCATGCAAAATATAAAAAGTCCTAACTCCTCTAAGTCAGAAGTGTTTTACCTAGCCTCGGAATACGAGGAAAGAGTCGGGGAAGTGTTTGAGAGTCGGGTGACTCGGTGGAACCCTTAAAAGGGTATTCGGGCGCAAGGGTGGACGTGCACGGGCGTTGGTGGGCACTGACAAGCGCTGGTGTTGGGCAAGGACGTGCGCGGGTGACGGGCACGGGCGTGCGCGGATGGCGGGCACGGGCGCGGGTGACGGGCGCGGGCGGCGCGGATGACGGGCGCGGGCGTGCGCTGGATGACGAGCCCGGGAGTGCGCGGGTGACGGGCACGGTGTGGGAAGGGCGCGGGCGTGCTCTGGTGACGGGAGCGGGGGCGTGCGGGACGGGCGGGGCGGGCGGGTGACGGGCGCGGGCGTGCGCTGGTGACGGGCGCGGCGTGCGCTGGTGACGGGCGGGCGGGTGAGCGTGGTGACGGGCGCGGTGCGCGGGCGGCGGGGGGCGGGCGCGCGGGCGCGCTGTGACGGGGGCGGGGTGCGGGTGACGGGGGGCGGCGGGCTGGTGACGGGCGGGGGGCGGGGTGACGGGCGGGGCGGGCGTGCGCTGGTGACGGGCGCGGCGTGCGCTGGTGACGGGCGCGGGCGTGCGCTGGTGACGGGCGCGGCGTGCGCTGGTGACGGGCGCGGCGTGCGCTGGTGACGGGCGCGTGCGCTGGTGACGGGCGCGGCGTGCGCTGGTGACGGGCGCGGGCGGCGCTGGTGACGGGCGCGGGCGTGCGCGGGACGGGCGGGGCGTGCGCTGGTGACGGGCGGGGCGTGCGGGCGGGACGGGCGCGGGCGTGCGCTGGTGACGGGCGCGGCGTGCGCTGGTGACGGGCGCGGGCGTGCGCTGGTGACGGGCGCGGGCGTGCGCGGGTGACGCCTGGTGACGGATGCTGGCTGCGCTCGGTGACGCCTGGCTGCGGGTGCTGGCTGCGCTCGGTGACGCCTGGCTGCGCTCGGTGACGCCTGGTGACGGGCACTGTTCACCCGAGAGCTCCAACTTCACCCGAAATGATCCAAAATGATAAGCAAACGACTCCAAACTAAAAAACTGGGTTCAGAAATGGAATCCTTGGGTCCGAAACATGTCGTCTATGAAGTTTGAAGAATTTCGGATATAAGTCGGAATAGTGCCCGCTATGGATCCCGACCTAAACTCCAAAGCTATTTGGCTTGATTCCTGATTTTCATGAAGTTCTTTGCTTGCTGCTGCTTCCTAAGGAGTTGAGAGCATTTTCTAGAGGGAGAAACTAGCAAGATGAGGTGTGCTTCATCAATGATTAGCTTAATCACAAATAGGCAATATATATGTGAAGCTAATGAGCAATTAAGCAAAACAAAGCACCATTAAGGGCCTCATTAATGAAGGTCGGTTGCCCTAATGGAGATGAGGATGAATGTCATCCAAGTATCTTGATGAGGAAGAGCCAAGAAGCATTAATGGAGGTGGAGTTAATGGCTTGAGTGTTGACTTGGAAGACCAAAGATATTTTGGGCTAGGTGAGGGCAAGAGAGGAAAGGGGAAAAGGCCGAAAAGTTTGGGGCAAAGGGCGGTTGCCCTTGGGCAGCCCGTGGGTCCCACGGCTTGTGAGGAGAAACCGGGAAAAGACTCGGGTCTCGATTGGTCGCGTATTCGAAGTTCGTGGTTCGAATTGAACATCGAATTGTCGGTATACGCGTGAAAACGGAGTTAATGAGCCCAAGATTGACATTTTCTATTGAGAAATGTCCCGGATGTGTGTGGGGCTCGGGAGCCGATTTTGCCCATTGCAAGTGATCGGGGCGAAGTTGTCCGCTTCTGACAGCATATCCCGTGTCTGCATCTCATGTTGGTCATTTTGGCATAAGTTGTCAAACCACGTGAACAATCATCCCTTAAGCCGGTAATGCTAACGTGGGGCCGGAGACGTCCTAGGAGGCCGAGACTGGTTTTCTCAAGATGACTTCTGAGTTGCTTGGGCACTCCGGAGATTACTGTAATCTCTGTTTGTCAAGATTAGACCTCCAAGGACTTGAAGAGTGTATCTGAGACCTCTAAAGCACTGTTTGAGAGATCTAGATGAGTTGTGTGAATTATTCCGACGACTCCACATTGAGCCTTAAGAAGGCTAGCATTGTGTAACGTAAGCATTCGGCGTCAAATTTCCCCAAAGATGACCTCCGGATATGGATTTCCACTGAAAATGGTCATTTCCGCTCTTCGGAGGTTACTCGGGAAACCGCGAAGGGTTTTGCTGTCTGTTTTGCCCAATTGTGAATGTCTGCTAGAGTTTTCTGGGCAATGCGGTATGAACTTCGTTTGCCGTAATTCCATCAGACCCTTCTCCGGCTATGCTCTTCTGAAGAGGGGTATGCTTGTTTTGCCGTTCGGAAGTCATTTGAAGTGTCTGTGTGACTTCCAAAAGACAATCTGAAGCGTTGTTCCTACTCTGTGTGCTGATGGGGCATGGCCGCGTCTGATATTTGGAATTAACTTTTCTCCAGGAAACCGGCATTTTTGGACTTCCCTTGAAAAGTTGTCTGTATACAGAAAGTTGTTCTGTATAGAACAGATGATTTGCAAAATGCCTTTGGGGACACTTTTCATCTATTTAGCACTGGTGTGGATTTTTGGAGTCCAATATTCACTATCTTCCGATGACCGAGCGAACTATCGGAAAATAGTGCCGTCCGTGTAATACACTGAAAACGCCGGTTTTGGACATTGTTGAGTTCTTTGGCCGCTCTGTTCCCCTTTGGTGACCCCTAGAGTCCTTCTGTCATGTCCATGGGCCATTTGCTCAATTTTGCCAACTTGAGGATGAATAGTGATTTCTTGCTCTGCCGAGACGTTTTCTGTATTCTGCTCAAGTCGTGGCTTGGGTCATTGCTAATATCATTGTTTGGAATGGTGAGCCAAAATGGGGTGCTGACAGCTTGCCCCTCTTTGACTGCTTGCTCGAGTAGAGGATGCAATCAAAGATTTCAAAAGCACCCCAGTTTGATAGCAATGATCAAAATGGAATTTCCTATATGGCCCTCTCCTTTTTATTTTGGATATGTAGGATGTTGTACCTAATAAGAGGGAATATGGTGAGATGTGCACAATAACATGTAGAGTTCGGAACAAAGCTGAAACAGGCAATTAAAGTCGGGACTGACCCGACGGGGACTGACCCCAATGCAAGAAAAGTAATCGGGACTGACCCGAAGGGGACTGACCCCAATGCAGGAAAAGTAATCGGGACTGACCCGAAGGGGACTGACCCCAATGCAGGAAAAGTAATCGGGACTGACCCGAAGGGGACTGACCCCAATGCAGGAAAAGTAATCGGGATTGACCCGAAGGGGACTGACCCCAATGCGAGAAAAGTAATCGGGACTGACCCGAATGCAGGAAAAGTAATCGGGACTGACCCGAAGGGGACTGACCCCAATGCAGGAAAAGTAATCGGGATTGACCCGAAGGGGACTGACCCCAATGCATGGAAAGTAATCGGGACTGACCCGAAGGGGACTGACCCCTATGCAAGAAAGGTAGTCGGGACTGACCCGAAGGGGTTTGCAATATGCACGGGGCGCATACCGAATGAACTGCATGGTTCAAAGGCGCCTACCCGGTGGACTTGCGATGTGCACGAGCGCTTGCTCGGCTGGTTTGCAATATGCACGGGGCGCATACCGAATGAACTGCATAGTTCAAAGGCGCCTACCCGGTGGACTTGCGTTGTGCACTGCAATCCTGAGAGGGTGCACGCTAATGAAAGTGCATTGCAGAAATAAATGTGCACTGCGGTCCTGAGAGGGTGCACGCTAATGAAAGTGCATTGCGGAAATAAATGTGCACTGCGGTCCTGAGAGGGTGCACGCTAATGAAAGTGCATTGCGGAAATAAATGTGCACTGCGGTCCTGAGAGGGTGCACGCTAATGAAAGTGCATTGCGGAAATAAATGTGCACTGCGGTCCTGAGAGGGTGCACGCTAATGAAAGTGCAATAGAAATAAATGTGTGAGAAGTAAATGCAAACACTGGGGAGTGGTGTGAGGTGTGGAAGGAATCATTGTGTTCCTTCCCTCGTTGATTTCGTCCATGTTGCAATCGATGTGGTGGCAAAATGCTTCGTTATTTGCCAACTGATTGCGATGCAACTGAGTGCCTGGAGTGCTGCTCTGAAGATTCTCCTCTTGGGTTGAGATTGTCATCCGTCACATGAAGTAGAGATGAATCGATCTTGGGGAGATATCTTCCAAGGAGCGTTGATTTGTCGGAGGCAAGCGTTGATGCTGGGACGAAGTCATTTCACTGAAGCCTTACCTCTGTGGCAGTGATGTGTTTGATCTGCCGAAAGCCGGGCTCGCCGCTAGGCGGTTACCTATTGGGCTGCCGGAAACCGACTTTGCTGCTGAGGAATGATTGTGCTTTGTCGGAGGCCAGCTCTGTTGCTTGGGCGGTCATGCTTTGACCTGCAAGAAGTTTGCCAAAAGTCGGCGTCTTGTATTGCGAGACTCGAGCTCTAAGACAGAGCGCCTACGTATCCCGTGGAACTAGGAATCAGAGTCTGTCGTAGTTCATGCTGTTTGCAGTACCTGTGATCCTGACATTACTAGTAAATCATGTTAGAAATACTAACAAGTAATGGACACAGGTAAGCATGAAAATGTTGTTGCGACACGCAGATCTTCAGTTTTGGGTCACCTAAACAACCCATGAAGATTTTTGCTTTGACAGTATAAGTAGGTCCCGTTCTCGGAGGCCTAGATGCGGGGCCTCCAGGGGCTCCCGTTAGCTATGTATTGGGCATATCGAGACTTCCCCGACGATGCCCTAGCAATTCTATCGTTTGTTCGACGCGCCCGTCGGCTTTGAACCCTTCTCAATAGGGTACAGTAGGGCGCTGCATTTGCAACCCGCTTGGGGATTTCTATTCAGATTTGGTCAGACTCGGTCTGACCATTTCCAAAGCGTTGTGACTAGACTCTTGGAGAGGAATGTCTGGGATTTTGGCTCTGTGATAGCCTGTTGAAGGGTGGCTGTGACCCATTCGGAGTTATGCAAAGACAAAGTGAAAAGAGAAAGCTTGGGAAGCATGTTGCCCGCAGGCTAAAAGGATACACGGGTTCACGCCTGCAATGAGATGTACCCCCATTTTTCTTCGTCCTTCTGTTGTGTAGGTTGTACTGAACTGCTTGGACGGCATATTCAGTTACCCACTGTGCTTGAGGAAGGTTCCCTCTTGGACGGTTGAGTGGTATTGGAGAGCCGATCGGGGATCGTGTTGGAATAGATAAACTGGCCACTTCCCTTGGGGATCTCTTGTCCACACGATGTGTGAGAGACTAGGGGCAATTTTATTTATCTCTCGTTTTGCTCTCCTTTTGCTACGATCACCCACCTCGGGGCCGCACCTCTCAACCTAAAGGGGAAGAGCTCTCCTTTTGCCACGACCGCCCCAAAGGGTTTTCGGTCGTGCCTCTCTTTTACCCTAGCTTTTGCCTAGGTCGCCCCAAAAAGGGGTTTTCGACCTAGCGGGCTCGATTCTTTTATCTCTCGAGTTTGCAAGGGCGAAGGGTTCGAAGGATTCAACCTCCAAATGCATTGTTTTCTGTCTCCGTCGAGGAGTTGTGTCTGCTGCTCCCCTTTTGTCGGGGTTTGTTGATTTCTCAGGATTGGCGGCGTCGGAGTTTTAAATCTCGGCAGTGCCTTGTTTTGTTCATTGGCAGGTTTTTCCTGCATCTTTTCTCTCTCTCTTCATTGGCGGGTTTTTCCCGCTTCTTTTCGCTCTGTTTTTTTTTCTTGCAGCTGGGGTTTGTTTTGTGCCCCGTGTCTTTGTTTGAAACTCCTCGACTTTGTATCGCCGAGGCCACTTTGGTGTGCTTCGCCTCGTGGAGACTTGTTGTGTGTTGCTAGCCCTATTTTGTGAGGACCGGCTTTCTTGGAAGTTTGACTCCCGTGCACTTGAAAGTTGAACTTCGTGTCATTTTCCCTTGCAATCTCTTCAGGTGAATTCCCCTATTGTCTAGAAGGAAAATACAAATTTGCCCTAGGGAACCAGTGGTCGGAGTTGTCTTGATGCTTGTTGCGGAGGAGGCCTGGACTTAACGCAAATGACCAGGAGCGTTCCAACGTCACTTGCTGGAGTGACCCACGATGGCGACCTCGGGGCGAACTTCAACCAGGGAGGCCCAGTGTACGTCGCTTGCCGAGGTTGTGTTGGCGCGAACTTCAACCGGGGATGCCCCAGTGTACGTCGCTTGGAAAAGTTGTGCTAGTGCGAACTTCAACCGGGGATGCCCCAGTGTACGTCGCTTGGAAATGCTTTTCGTGGGTGTGGTGTTGTCCGAGGTGGTCTCGGTGCAAGCGTTGAACGCGAATGCCCTGGTCTTTTATCGTCGATGTGACTCTTGGTGGGCGGTTTCTGCAACTGTCGCCCCTGGCCGTCTCATGTCGTCAATGTCAACTGAAATCGTTGCGTTGATGGCATAAGGCTCGCTCAGTTGTTTTTGTCTTTAGCTTTGTAGGGGGTATCTCCATGCCGAGCCCCTTCCCTGTCAAAGTATAAGGGAGAAGGCTCGAGAGGAGTTCTCAGAAAGGCGTGAGCCTGTGCATCATTCTTCGCCTGTGACCGACGTGTCCCTGTAAAAGATGACAAAGAAGATAGTGTGTTAGGCGATTGTGCGGTGGAGTATGCGGTAAGAAATATGGGGTGGACCCATGGGAAAATCCCTTTTGTCTCGCACACGACCCATGGGGTGTCGCGTGTGGATGACATTTGTTTCCGGGAATGTAGTCATCACCACTCTGGAGTGGTTAGACCATGACTGAAGTCACATAAGCATGTTTTCCCTAATTGCGAGTAGGCATGCGCAGCCGTCCTAGGGAAGGCTCGAGAAGCCGAGTCCCACGAGGACAGGTAAGTCGAACAGGTCCAACAGAACCGATAGGGCGTCTTCGAGACTGTCCTAATGCTCCATTGAAGGATTTGTTCATGTCGGGAGCCTATTTGTGGGAATGCATTTGAATGAAAGCAACAGAGAGTTTAAAGAAAACTGCGCGTGTTGCCCCAGTGTTTAGTCGGTAATCACAACGGAGGTGGATGAGATCCATTCTTTGATCGGAGGCATGACCGTGCTGGTCTGCGATGGAGAGTTGGGTCATGCTCTGTTTGTGGAGCTGTCACTTTCTGTCTTTGTAGTGGAAAGATTAGACTTGCTCCTTGAAGTATCGCTTGGATGAATTTGTATCCAAGTCGATTTTGGATTTCAGATGAGCCTGAAAGCAGTAAATGCGAGGCGTCAAAACCTGAAAGCAGTAAATGCGGGGCCGAAGCCCAAAAGCAGTAAATGCTGGGCCGAGGCCCGAAAGCAGTAAATGCAGAACTGAGGTCCGATGCAGTAAATGCATGCTCGGTAGGAAAATGCAAGAGATGTAAGAGCAAAGGTCAATGCTGAGGAATAGCGCAAGGCGCTGCAATGCAGTGACGCCGATTTGCTTGCGGTATTGCTCTATGGAGCAGGGATGTGGACTTAGTGTTGAAATCCCAAGGAGCTGGATGGATGGGAGACGTTTGTTGTCTCAATTGTGGTCGCTTAGTATTCAGGCTGTCTTCTTGTTGAGAATTTCCTGCAATGGGAAAAGAAAACAATAAAGGAGCATGAACCGTTCAGCATTTCAATGCAAGAGTGTAGGGAAGCGAACTGGCCTGGTAGTCTCGTGCAAGCACACCGAGAGACATGCATTGATACGTTGAGCAGGCATGTATGAGTTGGTGTGAACATGCTTGGACATGTGTGAGGCGCGCTCGATTGCTGGTAGATGCGCTGGGTCACGCGGAGGGACGTGCGTCCGATCACGCAGTGACACTCTCTGTTAGGAAGAAGTTAGTGTTGGTTAACTTCGCCTGGGAAGGTTGATCGGCCCTCGGGCCACAGTTCGTCTTGCTGTGGAGGAAGGGTGAAGGCCGCGAGTGGCCTGCCCGCGAAAGTGGGCACGACTCGCCTATCGTGCGGGGTGGGTGGCCGGGATGGACTCGGCTTCTGGTCATAGCACATCTCGCTATGGAGAAGTGAAGACCGCGAGTGGTCTACCCGCGAAGGTTAGCACGACTCGCCTGTCGTGCGGGGTGGGTGGCCGGGCTGGACGGCCTCTGGTCATAGCACGTCTCGCCATGGAGAGGTGAAGACCGCAAGTGGTCTACCCGCGAAGGTTAGCACAACTCACATGTCGTACGGGACATGGTAGTTGCTGTGCAAACATCGGATGCAGGCAATGTATGAGTTTTCAAAAGCTAATGTCGTTGCATTGATTTGATTCAAGTTCCCAGATTTACGAAGATGGTTCATTTGAAAAAGGGAACTTAAGCAATAAACCAATGCAATGTCCTAGTTTATTTGAAAACATGCATGCAGGTGCAGAAAGAATAAATTATAATTGTATCTGTTACAATGTACATCGCTCATTATAGAAAAACAACAAAAGGCCCGCCTAAAAGAAAAACTACGAGCCGACTCAAAGACTCAACTTTTGGGTCGGTTGACGGCATGAAGGCAATTTTTGGTCCAGCATGACGGTCCCTGTTTATGCATGGTTTCAGTGCTCTACTGGGAAAACCACTAACTAGGGATGGGGGCCCTCGATTCAAGGGTGTCAATTCCTTGAAATCGAGCGAGGATCTTTGGGGGCGGTTCGGTGGCGGAGCCGACTCGATCCGTTCCCTTACTCGGAACCTCTGACTAACCTAGCTTCCTAAATTGGCGCCCGTGGGATTCAGGCGAGGTACCTAAATCCACTAGTATGATGCAATGCAAGTGCGGAAAGTAAAGGTGCATAAAGTAGATAAGCGGAAAATTGCAGAAAGAAAGCGGTAAATGAACATGCAAGCAAACAAACGGGATCGAGCCTGAACCCACTAAGTATGGTCCCCAGCGGAGTCGCCAAGCTGTACGGACCCGAATGTGGACTCTCGTCGGGGCCCGCATCGCGCGCTTTTGGATCGCGCGGCTTGGTCGGAACGTCCACCTTCCCGCGGGGGCGCGCGTCGGACACGCGTGAGAGAAGGAGTCGCCACTTATCATTTTACGACCCGAAGGTCGAGGGCGGATAAGTTACCCTGGGTCTAGGGGTATGGAACACCTAGTTTGTTGTTAAGGCATTGATCTGTGCGGAACCGGAAAATCCGTGTTCGGGGGTTCATGTTACGTGCGGGCCTATATCCCGCACGCCCTTTCGGTACTCTGGTTTGCTAGGCTTGCATGTTTTATTATTTACCGCGTGAATTAAGCTGCACTCGGCTCGCACGTTTTGACACCGGATATTCGATGAACCAAACGATGTCGGTTGAGAAGCCGGGAGAGAAGTAAATCTATATGTCGGGGAATTGGTTCACAATCTTGCGTTACAATTCATCGAACCATGGAGGTTGAATCCCTGCGTGAACCAAAACCGCGAGATCTTGGATTTACTTGTGTCTGGGCAAGCATTAGACCGATTCGATTAATTCGACTCTCGGACCGTTCGCTCACCGACTGGAATTCTTACAGAATAAATGTACAAAATAAAATCCTTACAATGCTCTCGAAAACAATAAATACAAATTGCAAAAGGGTCGAATTCCAGTCGTTTCGCGTTCGGTTATTATTCCACTCTAACTCACCGTGAGTTTAGGGAAAAGACCGAAGAACTGAAATTCAATGAACGCTCTCACTGAATAGGGCGTTGGACCCTGTGAGTGTTGATTAAGGTGTTGGACCCTGTGCTCGATGATTAGGGCGTTGAACCCTAATATTATTCGGCCTAGGGGTCAGGCCCGACCCGCATGGCAAACAGGTGCAGAAAGATAACAAGCAACAGGTTAAAACAGACAAAGTGTTGTTATTGTCTTGTTTACGTGAATTAACAGATTATTAACCCAGGGGTGTTTTGCAAGCAAATGCCATATGCTAAACAATCAAACATATGCCAATGTTTCAGCATTCGGTTTGTTTTGAGAACTTGACAAAGAGAGTCAAATCTCCAGTGTGTGGATCGCTTTTACAGTTGTTCTGTATTGTGACACTGAATTACCACTGAATTAACCAAACTCGTGTTTGACTCTAGATTTGGAATCTAGAATTCCTCCTAACCATTATCTAGTGTTTGGTTAGGTCGAGTGAAAGGTTAATCAGCATTTCACAGGTTTTCTCACAGGGATCAACTGTTCTAGTTACCCGAGTCTATGTTAGGATAGCAGAAACTCATCAGTTAGATAAGAAAAGGCTATGCAGATGAACCTGCACCTGAACAGGTAGCCGTTCTTATCCCGTACTGTAGTGTTTCTATTATGCTAACCCTAAAGATGTCGCGGGGTTGTGAAAAGACAATTTGCCCTCTATTTGAAAATTGTTTTCAGAAAGGGGGAAAGATCGCAGTGCGGGCCACCTCGGCCTGTAGCCGGTGTCGACCGATTCCCTGGATCATCCAGGGTTGTGCAAGAACCCCAAAAAAGCCAAAGAACCGTCGATCTGCCCGGAAGTGATCTAGAAAGATCTTCTGTATCTTGACCTGAGTTACTAGAATCAGGTAAAAAACTCAAGTTTGAGACACAGAAGCCCTTTCCAGACGTCCATGCTACATCGGACCGCGCGTTTCGGGTTTTGAAATTGATAAGTTTGAAAAGGGCACCAATGTCCTTGACGACTCGTCGACGCGAGTTATCAATTAATGTCCAATTCGGGTAAACTTATCAGTGTGAAGTGAGTTTAATCGTGTGAGCGTCCCGATTAACCAGTTTGTGGCATTAATGCTTAAGGGTTGTGCCGAATGCATTAATTGTGAAAACGATTCGCGACTCGACGACCAAGACGATTCCATAAGGATCGAGGATAATTTGGTATAATGACCGAAACTATCCTCATAACCAAATGGACCCGAATGAGTCATCGATACTCGAATCCATGCATGCTTCGTTTGAAAGAGTCTTTACATGATATTTTAATGGGAATCGTAAAGACATTGAAGTAAAACTTCACATCATCCGATAACAAATTAAACTTGAGATAAGGAACTCATTCTTGACCCAAGGAAGGCCAAGAAGCCCTCGGCTTCATTTGTGAAGGGTGGCCGAAGGTTCTCATGGCTCTATCCGAGTCACGAATGATTTCCTAATCGTGGTGGTTTATTATTTCTCGCATGCTCAAACATCGACCGTGATAAATAGCACCCTTTTTTAACAAAAGCCGGCGTTATCACGATTTGTTAGCTCATTCAAAAATACAAACATTCACAAACGTGTTAATTAAGGAAAAGGATAACATAACACCGGCTTCATGCATGCAATAATGATAAACAAACTCGGAAATTAACTTGAATAGGCTAAGGAGACCGATCTTAACCCGAAAAAAGAGCAATTTAAATCTCAACCCTCTCCTTTAGAGAATTGGCCGAGACTTAATGTGCCATAATAGGGTCGGGATAGTCTTCTTTTATGATGATCCAAGCCCCTTTCCGACAATGGTAGCAAGTCATAAGATAGTGTACATGCATAATATAACATAAAATGCATAAAAATTAAATCTTGCAATGAAACATGCATGAAAACCATAATACTCCATAGCCATGCAAAATATAAAAAGTCCTAACTCCTCTAAGTCAGAAGGGTTTACCTAGCCTCGGAATACGAGGAAAGAGTCGGGGAAGTGTTTGAGAGTCGGGTGACTCGGTGGAACCTTAAAAGGGTATTCGGGCGCAAGGGTGGACGTGCACGGGCGTTGGTGGGCACTGACAAGCGCTGGTGTTGGGCAAGGACGTGCGCGGGGGACAGGGCACGGGCGTCGCGGATGGCGGGCACGGACGCGCGGGTGACGGGCGCGGGCGTGCGCGGATGACGGGCGCGGCGTGCGCTGG
>NW_022204282.1:0-35608 GCF_007655135.1 Punica granatum
CCTCCAGATGCGCATGATGTCTTGCCTTGGCGGCGTGATTGCTTCAAGCCTAAGACCGGGAGCCGGGTGGTCCATCCTTACCTGATGGAGGGAGATGCCGGCTTAACGCTTTTAGAATCAAATCAATGTAATGTCCTAAGTCTTTTTCGAAAGAATGTATGCAGTGCGGAAAGATAAACTATAGTTGCGTTCTTTACAGTATACATCGCTCTTTTTACAAAACAACAAAAAATGCCCGTCCTAAAAAAACTACGGGCCGACTCAAGGACTCGACTTTGGGTCGATTGACGGCATGGAGGTAAAATTGGTCCAGCATGACGGTCCCTGTGTATGCGTGGTTTTCGGCGTTACTAGGAGAACCGCTAACTAGAGATGGGGGCTCCCGACTCAAGGGTATGAATTCCTTGAAATCGAGCGAGGATCTTTGGGGGCCGGTTCGGTGGCATAGCCGACTCGATCCGTTCCCTTACTCGGAACCTCTGACTAACCTAGCTTCCTATATTGGTGCCCGTGGGATGTCGGACAAGATACCTAAGAGGCTAGTATGATGTGTAATGCATGTGCGGAAAATAAAAGTGCGTAAAATAGATAAGCGGGAAATGCGGAAAGCGGTAAATAGACAAGCAAACAAAACAAGCGGGAACGAGCCCGAACCCTCTAAGTATCCCCAGTGGAGTCGCCAAGCTGTGCGCACCCGAATTTCATCTCGTCGGGGCACGCGCGCGCGCGCACCTAAGCAAATGCGGCTGGGAGTATCCACCTTCCCAGGGACGCGCGACGAACGCACGTGAGAAGGAGTTGCCACTCGCCATTTTACGACCCGAAGGTCGAGGGCCGGCAAGTTACCCGGGTCTAGGGGTACGGGGTACACCTAAATGCTAAGGCAATGGTCGTACGGAACCGGAAATTCCGAATTCGGGGGTTCTATTACATGCGGGCCTATATCCCGCACGCCCTTTCGGTACTCTAGCTTGCTAGGCTTGCCATTTTGTTTATTTACCCGTGATTTAGAGTTGCGCTCGACTCGCCCGTTTTGACACCGTAAATTCGATGAAGTGATCAAGTTAGGCCAAGAGTCCGAAAGATGAGTAGGCTTGTGCATCGAGGAATCAGTTCACTATCTTAGCGTTACAGTTCATCGAACCGTGATGGTCGATTTCCTTCGCGAACCGAGACCGCGAGTATTCGAGCTTACTCATCTCTTGGTGATAACAGACCAACTTGACCGATTCGACACTCGGACCTCTCGCTCACCGATCGAGGATCCTTACAAGTGAATGATTATACAAATAAAATCCTCACGATGTTCTCTCGAATAATTACAAAATGCAACTCAATAAGTAAATGCATCCCGATCGGTTTGCATTGGGCCAATATTCCGCTCCGGCTCACCGTGTGTTTTGAATGACCGATAAATAAATTAACACAACGCGGGCTCAAAGAGCCGGGGGTCGGGTCCAATTGAACCGACGGTTTGCAGGAGAACCAATTAGTTCCCACTGTAACCGTTGGACCGATCGAGCTCCCGGGTGATATTTAAGCACGTTTCACACATCCAATCCAAATTTCCTTCCACATAGGCCATATTTGGAGTGTGATGGCGACTCGAGGCTAGATCCCATTCCGCACTCGGGTTGCACGCGCTCGGTGAATTAAGAGGCGTTGGACCTCATGTTTGGTGATTTGGGGCGTTGGACCCCGTGCAACACGTAACCTATGGGTTCGGGCTCGAACCGCAATAAATCATCAAAAAGCAAGAATGAAACAGAAGAAAATTGATATAACTGACACAATACAGAAAGCAACTGACAACAACTGATAAGTGTTAGTGAATACAAACGAATTGTGTATTAGGCCGAATGTACGTGATTTAATCAGTTATTAGCCGGGGTTGGTTAGTAAACAATGTATCTATCCTAGGCAAGCGTAAATGACGGATTGGAATGAGGTTCTAAGCCGGTTACATGTGTGTGTTCGTTTTAAGACTCTCATTTAGTTAAGTGTCACTGCGATTTCACCGAATTAGCCAAACTCGTGTTTTGATTCTAGATTGGGATCTATTATCCCACCTATCCATTATCTAAGGTTCGATTAGGCCGAATGTACGATTAATCCGGTTGTTCGTGTTTTGCACCTGAAATGAAATGCTTCCCACCGAATCTACACTAGGGAGATAGAAACACCGAAAGTGGACGGAATAGGCCGTGCGAATGAGACTCGTACCCGAACGGGTAGCCTTTTTCCGTCCATAGAACGAGGCGTTTCCGACTTCCTAACGCCTAGGGTATCGGTGAATCAAGGAATGACGGTCATGCCCTTGGGTGATAAAATTGCGATGTTCGTGCATAAATCGGAGATCATGTCACACGAAGGAGTCTAAGAAGGACTCTCGTGCCCAGACTCGGGCCGCCTCAAATTGGGCCCGGACTCGAGTCATGGCACATGAGTACTCCCTAGACATCAATTATATTCGTGTTACACGATTCGGTATTTTGAAATTGTGAATATTTTAAGGGAAAAGGGCATTCACGTCGTTCCGTGAATCATCGATGCGTTTACGAATTAATATTTGATTTGTCCCATTATTTAATCCAAATGATTTAATTAACCGAATGAGACGTCCTGTTTGCCCATTTGTGAGATTCTTCGGTGATTATTTTTCCACGTTGCGGTTACGGTTTTAACGGGAAGCATCCTGGTCTAACATGTCTAATGAGTAATGAACGTGTAGACAACGAATAAAAGGAGGCGTAATCACGAACAATTCCAAGGATCGATTTCGGAATAACGAAGAGACCAACCGAGGCTCCAAGGAGGTCACGGATGATTCGGCCACCTCTCAAGGATGAATGGCCAAATACTCCTTGACCCGATTCGAGTTTCGGTGGGTCTTTCACGTCGTTCCTAATCGGCCCTTGCATGCAAAGAACAACATACGCATAAAGGTAACGAACGTTTCATTAGATTGACATTATCGTAACACCAATTTACGCGAATAAACACACAAGACATCCAAAGCATCATATTCACAAATCCACAAACAATCCTATCCAATTTCACAATAGGATCAAGGGTGGTGTGCGGGAATCATGCGGCTTCGAGGAAAGGGGAGCTTGGAGGCTTCGGCCACACCAAGGAGCCTCACGGCCCCCTATTGCAAAGGGGATGGCCGTGAGCTCCTTGGCATGGCCGAGCCCTTCTCGAGCTCTTCTCCCTTGATCCCGTATTATTCCCCTCATTTAATCACATTTAGCCATGGTCACGATCGCATAAAATTATACAAAAACACATACGAACGGCACGTTTGAATGGAAACACGTTACGACATCGATTCAACTAATAACGCAAAGAAGGAAAACGCGGGAATCGGCCCGACTTGGGGTGGAAGAAAACTTCCCGGACTCGTGTGGTCCAAGGAAGCTCTCGGCCATGTTCCTTCAAGGAAGGCCGTGAGCTTCCATGGCTCACGCGGGTCGGGAGAGTTTCTCCGGCCCTGATTCGGGTCTTTTCCCGCCATGCCATCATGCTACATGAGACTAACGGTAAGGAGATGTGGGAACCAACTTTTTTCGGGAAAGGAGAGAACACCCTAGCCCCGGGCAAGCCAAGGGGCTCACGGGTCTCTCCCTAGAGACTAAACCGTGAGTCTCGTGGCTCGACCGTGGCCAAGGGGACCTCACCCGTCCGGAACCGAGCCCCTTTCCACCATGGCACGCAAGCTCACACCTCATATGGACACGGCACGATCATATAAGTAGACATAAGGCACACACGTTGCATGAAAATGCATGGGAGGCGTGGATCCGAAAAAATAAAAAAAAGAACTTTCATGCTTTCCGACCACTTTAAGTTATATTAACGTTACATATAAACAAATATCAAAGATCCAAGCTCCTCTAAGTCGTTAAGAGATGTTACCTAGCCTCGGTGCGCGAGGAGAAGAGTCGGGGACGTGGCCGTGGGAGTCGCTAGACTCGGTTTGAAGTCACGGGTGGGTGACCCGGGTGGAAGACAGCCGCGGCCAGTCGGGGAAAAACAAGTCGGCACGCTTGCTCCGGGCACGGCACGGTGCGAGGTCGGGCTCGTTGGACTCCTAAGAGACGGATCTACACAACCATGGGCAGACCCGAGCGTGCCAAGGCCTGAACAAACCCGAAAATGTGAGAGAAAACCCGGTAAAAATGAGGAAAACCCGGTTAGAGAGAAACGGGTGAATGGCGGTTGTGCACGGTTGATCAGCCCTCGGACCGTGGCCACCTCTTCACGGGGGAGAGTGAGGGTTGTGAGGAACCCTTTGAACGTTATGGCACGACTCGCTGAAGTCGTGGGAAGAAATGGCATGTGGCTTGCTCGGTGTGCGCGGCTAGGAAGTCTCGGGACCCGAAAGTTCTCACGGCTGGAACGGGGTGTTGGAGGCCTCAAATCGAAAATCTAAGCCCGGAAATGGACTTAGGGGGTGGGAAATATGTAGGCTAGGGAGTTTGATGATTTTTGGCTTAAGTCGGGTCGGGTGGTTACCGGAATACCGGGTGGTTTTCCGACAATTTTGGCCGGTTTCGGCCTTGGCAAGGGGTTGGACGAGACTTGGGTGTGGGCTAAAAGTTGAGAGGATTTTAGAGAGAAGTTGGCTTGAGAGAGAATGAGAATGAAGAAGTAATTAGGCTTAATGGTGAAAGGGCTTATAAAGGGAAGCTTAATGATGCAATTGAGCAAAGTTAAGTGGGGTTAGGGCATGCTTAGGGGGCTGCCGAAAATCCCAAGGGGATTAGGGAGGGGTAGATGTCATGTTGAGTGTGGGGAAAGGCAAAGGAGAGTGATGGGTGTGATGGATGTGTAAGAAGAAGTGAAAGAAGTGAGGGAAATTTGAATTGTGTGGTGGAGGGAGTGTCTTGGGAGGTGGAGCCGCCGGCCATGGAGGGGGAAGCCGCGGCTTGGGGCTGTCCAATCGGAGCCGAGGGTTGAGCCGTGGCTTGGGGTTGAGCCGCAGCTTGATGGCTTGGCTTGGCTGAGCTGTGGGTCCCATTCGGTTGAAAGAAAAGCCGGGAAATACTTGAGACTTGATGGAGCGCGCGTCCGATCTCCGATGTCCAATTAATTTATGGATTTGGAGTGCTTGAATGACAAGGATTTGAATGAGCCTAATATCGCCATGCGTCGAGTGGACGGACGTTCGAGCGACTCGGCGCCTCGGGAGTCGGTTTTGCCCTGTTCGGACTTCGGAGTGGAGTTTAATGTCCCTCGATCCCCGATTTGTTCTTTGTGCATACCTGCATTCGTTTTGGCGATCCTTTTGCCCCGTGGGGATCGTTGGCCCGTCGTCCTCGGTCGGGGACCCTTGGCCCGGGAGGACCTAGGGACTTTGACCAGGATTCTCTCAGTGTGCCCTGAATGCCTTCAGGTGCTTGGGGATTATTGTGAGGTACTCAGAGATCGTTGTGGTCTCTGCTTTCCGTGGAAATACCCGAAGGCTCGCCGGAAGGTGTTCGCGACCACTGAAACGTACTTCGGGAGACCGAGTCAAGTTCCAGAAGGTTGTCTGAAGCTTGTTCCCCTGCCCTGGTGGTCCTTGGGTGCCTGTAGCCCGTTTTGAGGGGTCGTTTGCTTGTCAGTGGAGCGAACCCCGGGAGCTCTGTCAGAAAAGGCGTCTGTGGGGGATCGGGGTGTCCTGGCTTAAGCAGGATGCCCCGGAAATGCGCCCGGACGTCTCGTTGGTCACTTTGGCACTGAAGGGGATTTTTGAAGCCCCATATTGGGCACCTTTCGGTGCTTCGGTGGCTCGGTGATGAATAGTGCCATAGTGCCAGCTCCGTCGCTTTCGGGATTCCTCGTTCGTCTGTTCTTCTGACTGCTCTCTTCCACCTTTCTCAGTGGATCGTGCTCTTCTCTTATTGTTCATGACCTCGTGCCCGCCTATAGGCTTCCGATTGCCGGGTGATGAGTAGTGCCCCGGGCTTCGGTCGGGGATCCTCGCGTGGGAAGCCGGTGGGCCAAAATGGGGTGCTAACAATGACCCTTGAGTGTGTGCAGGCCTGTTTCCGGGTGCCGTTTATCTGTTTGTAGATCGGGCATCTCAGGACCCCATTAGGAAGCGTTTACGAATGTTCGAGGGTGCCCCGGCTTAAGTAGGAGACTTCTGAAATGCGCTTGGAGGCGCCATTGGTCATTTTGGTACCAAGAGAGATTTTGGAGTCCCATAGTAGATTCCTTTTGACGCTCCGATGATTCGGCGATGAATAGTGCCACAGTGCCGGCTTCTGCTGTTTTGGGGCTCATTGCTTGTCAATTCTTCTGATTGCCCCTCTTGTACCTTTCTAATGGTCCCTGCCTCTTTTCTGTAGTTCATGTCCCTAGGCCCGCGTGTTCGCTTCTGTCAGCCCTACCTATTGGAGCCGGCGGACCAAAATAGAGTGCTGACATTAGCCTCAGTAGAAAACCGTCTCTTGGAATTGATTGTAATCGCATTTTTAGTTTGCCATTAACAACGCGATAAGTTTCATGCTAAGCACGTTAGTTTAAGTATCATGCACGGATTTGAGAGTTGGTGATTATTTCGGGCCCACGAAGGTCCAAGAACATATCGGTCTTCATTGATCGGATGTTCTTAGCTTTCGAAGACTCGCTTTGAACCCCGTATCGCAAATTGATTCCATGAACCTGCACATTCGAGGCTCAAGGCCACAATCCTTAAAGAATCCATAAACGGGAAAATAGGACGAATCATTCGGCTAAGTATCTCATCCGACTTAAATAATTGTATGAACCGGCTATTAATTTGTAATCACGTCGACTGCTCACGAATAGTTGGAAACGCCCTTTTAAAATCCACAATTCCAAAGCACCAAGACACATAACACTCGTAACATGCGCATCTAGGGAATACTGGTGATCCTTGACTCGAGTCCAGGCTCGATTTGAGGTGGCTCAAGTCTGGGTGTACGAGTCTGCTAGTTTCACGGGGCGCAACGGAAGCGAAAAAGGAACAGAAACTCAAAATTTCCTACCCGTGAAACTAATTCCAAGACCTACTAGAAGAATAAGAGTAAATAAAAGCGTACCTGGTGTACGGACCCGAATGTGGACTCTCGTCGGGGCCCGCATCGCGCGCTTTTGGATCGCGCGGCTTGGTCGGAACGTCCACCTTCCCGCGGGGGCGCGCGTCGGACACGCGTGAGAGAAGGAGTCGCCACTTATCATTTTACGACCCGAAGGTCGAGGGCGGATAAGTTACCCTGGGTCTAGGGGTATGGAACACCTAGTTTGTTGTTAAGGCATTGATCTGTGCGGAACCGGAAAATCCGTGTTCGGGGGTTCATGTTACGTGCGGGCCTATATCCCGCACGCCCTTTCGGTACTCTGGTTTGCTAGGCTTGCATGTTTTATTATTTACCGCGTGAATTAAGCTACACTCGGCTCGCACGTTTTGACACCGGATATTCGATGAACCAAACGATGTCGGTTGAGAAGCCGGGAGAGAAGTAAATCTATATGTC
This sequence comes from Punica granatum, assembly GCF_007655135.1. NCBI lineage: Eukaryota > Viridiplantae > Streptophyta > Magnoliopsida > Myrtales > Lythraceae > Punica > Punica granatum. The sequence goes on from NW_022204282.1 coordinate 7,491, forward strand.
GGGGAATTGGTTCACAATCTTGCGTTACAATTCATCGAACCATGGAGGTTGAATCCCTGCGTGAACCAAAACCGCGAGATCTTGGATTTACTTGTGTCTGGGCAAGCATTAGACCGATTCGATTAATTCGACTCTCGGACCGTTCGCTCACCGACTGGAATTCTTACAGAATAAATGTACAAAATAAAATCCTTACAATGCTCTCGAAAACAATAAATACAAATTGCAAAAGGGTCGAATTCCAGTCGTTTCGCGTTCGGTTATTATTCCACTCTAACTCACCGTGAGTTTAGGGAAAAGACCGAAGAACTGAAATTCAATGAACGCTCTCACTGAATAGGGCGTTGGACCCTGTGAGTGTTGATTAAGGTGTTGGACCCTGTGCTCGATGATTAGGGCGTTGAACCCTAATATTATTCGGCCTAGGGTCAGGCCCGACCCGCATGGCAAACAGGTGCAGAAAGATAACAAGCAACAGGTTAATAACAGACAAAGTGTTTGTTATTGTCTTGTTTACGTGAATTAACAGATTATTAACCCAGGGGTGTTTTTGCAAGCAAATGCCATATGCTAAACAATCAAACATATGCCAATGTTTCAGCATTCGGCTTTGTTTTGAGAACTTGACAAAGAGAGTCAAATCTCCAGTGTGTGGATCGCTTTTACAGTTGTTCTGTATTGTGACACTGAATTACCACTGAATTAACCAAACTCGTGTTTTGACTCTAGATTTGGAATCTAGAATTCCTCCTAACCATTATCTAGTGTTTGGTTAGGTCGAGTGAAAGGTTAATCAGCATTTCACAGGTTTTCTCACAGGGATCAACTGTTCTAGTTACCCGAGTCTATGTTAGGATAGCAGAAACTCATCAGTTAGATAAGAAAAGGCTATGCAGATGAACCTGCACCTGAACAGGTAGCCCGTTCTTATCCCGTACTGTAGTGTTTCTATTATGCTAACCCTAAAGATGTCGCGGGGTTGTGAAAAGACAATTTTGCCCTCTATTTGAAAATTGTTTTCAGAAAAGGGGAAAGATCGCAGTGCGGGCCACCTCGGCCTGTAGCCGGTGTCGACCGATTCCCTGGATCATCCAGGGTTGTGCAAGAACCCCAAAAAAGCCAAAGAACCGGTCGATCTGCCCGGAAGTGATCTAGAAAGATCTTCTGTATCTTGACCTGAGTTACCTAGAATCAGGTAAAAACTCAAGTTTGAGACACAGAAGCCCTTTCCAGACGTCCATGCTACATCGGACCGCGCGTTTCGGGTTTTGAAATTGATAAGTTTGAAAAGGGCACCAACGTCCTTTGACGACTCGTCGACGCGAGTTATCAATTAATGTCCAATTCGGGTAAACTTTATCAGTGTGAAGTGAGTTTAATCGTGTGAGCGTCCCGATTAACCAGTTTGTGGCATTAATGCTTAAGGGTTGTGCCGAATGCATTAATTGTGAAAACGATTCGCGACTCGACGACCAAGACGATTCCATAAGGATCGAGGATAATTTGGTATAATGACCGAAACTATCCTCATAACCAAATGGACCCGAATGAGTCATCGATACTCGAATCCATGCATGCTTCGTTTGAAAGAGTCTTTACATGATATTTTAATGGGAATCGTAAAGACATTGAAGTAAAACTTCACATCATCCGATCAACAAATTAAACTTGAGATAAGGAACTCATTCTTGACCCAAGGAAGGCCAAGAAGCCCTCGGCTTCATCTTGTGAAGGGTGGCCGAAGGTTCTCATGGCTCTATCCGAGTCACGAATGATTTCCTAATCGTGGTTTAATTATTTCTCGCATGCTCAAACATCGACCGTGATAAATAGCACCCTTTTTTAACAAAAGCCGGCGTTATCACGATTTGTTTAGCTCATTCAAACATACAAACATTCACAAACGTGTTAATTAAGGAAAAGGATAACATAACACCGGCTTCATGCATGCAATAATGATAAACAAACTCGGAAATTAACTTGAATAGGCTAAGGAGACCGATCTTAACCCGAAAAGAGCAATTTAAATCTCAACCCTCTCCTTTAGAGAATTGGCCGAGACTTAATGTGCCATAATAGGGTCGGGATAGTCTTCTTTATGATGATCCAAGCCCCTTTCCGACATGGTAGCAAGTCATAAGATAGTGTACATGCATAATATAACATAAAATTGCATAAAAATTAAATCTTGCAAATGAAACATGCATGAAACACCATAATACTCCATAGCCATGCAAAATATAAAAAGTCCTAACTCCTCTAAGTCAGAAGTGTTTTACCTAGCCTCGGAATACGAGGAAAGAGTCGGGGAAGTGTTTGAGAGTCGGGTGACTCGGTGGAACCCTTAAAAGGGTATTCGGGCGCAAGGGTGGACGTGCACGGGCGTTGGTGGGCACTGACAAGCGCTGGTGTTGGGCAAGGACGTGCGCGGGTGACGGGCACGGCGTGCGCGGATGGCGGGCACGGACGGGCGCGGGTGACGGGCGCGGGCGTGCGCGGATGACGGGCGCGGGCGTGCGCTGGATGACGAGCCCGGGAGTGCGCGGGTGACGGGCACGGGTGTGCTGGTGAAGGGCGCGGGCGTGCTCTGGTGACGGGAGCGGGCGTGCTCTGGTGACGGGCGCGGGCGTGCGCGGGTGACGGGCGCGGGCGTGCGCTGGTGACGGGCGCGGCGTGCGCTGGTGACGGGCGCGCGTTCGCGGTGACGGGCGCGGGCGTGCGCTGGTGACGGGGCGCGTGCGCTGGTGACGGGCGCGGGCGTGCGTCGGCGCGTGCTCCTGGTGACGGGCGCGGGCGTGCTCCTGGTGACGGGCGCGGGCGTGCGCTGGTGACGGGCGCGGGCGTGCCTGGGTGACGGGCCGCGGCGTGCGCTGGTGACGGGCGGCGTGCGCGTGACGGTGGCGGGCGCGGCGGGCGTGCGCGGGTGACGGGCGGCGTGCGCTGGTGACGGGCGCGGCGTGCGCTGTGACGGGCGCGGGCGTGCGCTGGTGACGGGCGTTCGCGGCGTTGCGGCTGGTGACGGGCGCGGGCGTGCGCTGGTGACGGGCGCGTGCGTCTCGGTGACGGGCGCGGGCGTGCGCGGTGACCGGCGCGGCGTCTCGTTGGGTGGGGCGCGGGCGTGCGCTGGTGACGGGCGCGGGCGTGCGCTGGTGACGGGCGCGGCTGTGACGGGCGGCGTGGTCGGTGACGCCTGGCTGCGGGTGCTGGCTGCGCTCGGTGACGCCTGGCTGCGCTCGGTGACGCCTGGTGACGGGCACTGTTCACCCGAGAGCTCCAACTTCACCCGAAATGATCCAAAATGATAAGCAAACGACTCCAAACTAAAAAACTGGGTTCAGAAATGGAATCCTTGGGTCCGAAACATGTCGTCTATGAAGTTTGAAGAATTTCGGATATAAGTCGGAATAGTGCCCGCTATGGATCCCGACCTAAACTCCAAAGCTATTTGGCTTGATTCCTGATTTTCATGAAGTTCTTTGCTTGCTGCTGCTTCCTAAGGAGTTGAGAGCATTTTCTAGAGGGAGAAACTAGCAAGATGAGGTGTGCTTCATCAATGATTAGCTTAATCACAAATAGGCAATATATATGTGAAGCTAATGAGCAATTAAGCAAAACAAAGCACCATTAAGGGCCTCATTAATGAAGGTCGGTTGCCCTAATGGAGATGAGGATGAATGTCATCCAAGTATCTTGATGAGGAAGAGCCAAGAAGCATTAATGGAGGTGGAGTTAATGGCTTGAGTGTTGACTTGGAAGACCAAAGATATTTTGGGCTAGGTGAGGGCAAGAGAGGAAAGGGGAAAAGGCCGAAAAGTTTGGGGCAAAGGGCGGTTGCCCTTGGGCAGCCCGTGGGTCCCACGGCTTGTGAGGAGAAACCGGGAAAAGACTCGGGTCTCGATTGGTCGCGTATTCGAAGTTCGTGGTTCGAATTGAACATCGAATTGTCGGTATACGCGTGAAAACGGAGTTAATGAGCCCAAGATTGACATTTTCTATTGAGAAATGTCCCGGATGTGTGTGGGGCTCGGGAGCCGATTTTGCCCATTGCAAGTGATCGGGGCGAAGTTGTCCGCTTCTGACAGCATATCCCGTGTCTGCATCTCATGTTGGTCATTTTGGCATAAGTTGTCAAACCACGTGAACAATCATCCCTTAAGCCGGTAATGCTAACGTGGGGCCGGAGACGTCCTAGGAGGCCGAGACTGGTTTTCTCAAGATGACTTCTGAGTTGCTTGGGCACTCCGGAGATTACTGTAATCTCTGTTTGTCAAGATTAGACCTCCAAGGACTTGAAGAGTGTATCTGAGACCTCTAAAGCACTGTTTGAGAGATCTAGATGAGTTGTGTGAATTATTCCGACGACTCCACATTGAGCCTTAAGAAGGCTAGCATTGTGTAACGTAAGCATTCGGCGTCAAATTTCCCCAAAGAGGACCTCCGGATATGGATTTCCACTGAAAATGGTCATTTCCGCTCTTCGGAGGTTACTCGGGAAACCGCGAAGGGTTTTGCTGTCTGTTTTGCCCAATTGTGAATGTCTGCTAGAGTTTTCTGGGCAATGCGGTATGAACTTCGTTTGCCGTAATTCCATCAGACCCTTCTCCGGCTATGCTCTTCTGAAGAGGGGTATGCTTGTTTTGCCGTTCGGAAGTCATTTGAAGTGTCTGTGTGACTTCCAAAAGACAATCTGAAGCGTTGTTCCTACTCTGTGTGCTGATGGGGCATGGCCGCGTCTGATATTTGGAATTAACTTTTCTCCAGGAAACCGGCATTTTTGGACTTCCCTGAAAAGTTGTCTGTATACAGAAAGTTGTTCTGTATAGAACAGATGATTTGCAAAATGCCTTTGGGGACACTTTTCATCTATTTGGCACTGGTGTGGATTTTTGGAGTCCAATATTCACTATCTTCCGATGACCGAGCGAACTATCGGAAAATAGTGCCGTCCGTGTAATACACTGAAAACGCCGGTTTTGGACATTGTTGAGTTCTTTGGCCGCTCTGTTCCCCTTTGGTGACCCCTAGAGTCCTTCTGTCATGTCCATGGGCCATTTGCTCAATTTTGCCAACTTGAGGATGAATAGTGATTTCTTGCTCTGCCGAGACGTTTTCTGTATTCTGCTCAAGTCGTGGCTTGGGTCATTGCTAATATCATTGTTTGGAATGGTGAGCCAAAATGGGGTGCTGACAGCTTGCCCCTCTTTGACTGCTTGCTCGAGTAGAGGATGCAATCAAAGATTTCAAAAGCACCCCAGTTTGATAGCAATGATCAAAATGGAATTTCCTATATGGCCCTCTCCTTTTTATTTTGGATATGTAGGATGTTGTACCTAATAAGAGGGAATATGGTGAGATGTGCACAATAACATGTAGAGTTCGGAACAAAGCTGAAACAGGCAATTAAAGTCGGGACTGACCCGACGGGGACTGACCCCAATGCAAGAAAAGTAATCGGGACTGACCCGAAGGGGACTGACCCCAATGCAGGAAAAGTAATCGGGACTGACCCGAAGGGGACTGACCCCAATGCAGGAAAAGTAATCGGGACTGACCCGAAGGGGACTGACCCCAATGCAGGAAAAGTAATCGGGATTGACCCGAAGGGGACTGACCCCAATGCGAGAAAAGTAATCGGGACTGACCCGAATGCAGGAAAAGTAATCGGGACTGACCCGAAGGGGACTGACCCCAATGCAGGAAAAGTAATCGGGATTGACCCGAAGGGGACTGACCCCAATGCATGGAAAGTAATCGGGACTGACCCGAAGGGGACTGACCCCTATGCAAGAAAGGTAGTCGGGACTGACCCGAAGGGGTTTGCAATATGCACGGGGCGCATACCGAATGAACTGCATGGTTCAAAGGCGCCTACCCGGTGGACTTGCGATGTGCACGAGCGCTTGCTCGGCTGGTTTGCAATATGCACGGGGCGCATACCGAATGAACTGCATAGTTCAAAGGCGCCTACCCGGTGGACTTGCGCTGTGCACTGCAATCCTGAGAGGGTGCACGCTAATGAAAGTGCATTGCAGAAATAAATGTGCACTGCGGTCCTGAGAGGGTGCACGCTAATGAAAGTGCATTGCGGAAATAAATGTGCACTGCGGTCCTGAGAGGGTGCACGCTAATGAAAGTGCATTGCGGAAATAAATGTGCACTGCGGTCCTGAGAGGGTGCACGCTAATGAAAGTGCATTGCGGAAATAAATGTGCACTGCGGTCCTGAGAGGGTGCACGCTAATGAAAGTGCAATAGAAATAAATGTGTGAGAAGTAAATGCAAACACTGGGGAGTGGTGTGAGGTGTGGAAGGAATCATTGTGTTCCTTCCCTCGTTGATTTCGTCCATGTTGCAATCGATGTGGTGGCAAAATGCTTCGTTATTTGCCAACTGATTGCGATGCAACTGAGTGCCTGGAGTGCTGCTCTGAAGATTCTCCTCTTGGGTTGAGATTGTCATCCGTCACATGAAGTAGAGATGAATCGATCTTGGGGAGATATCTTCCAAGGAGCGTTGATTTGTCGGAGGCAAGCGTTGATGCTGGGACGAAGTCATTTCACTGAAGCCTTACCTCTGTGGCAGTGATGTGTTTGATCTGCCGAAAGCCGGGCTCGCCGCTAGGCGGTTACCTATTGGGCTGCCGGAAACCGACTTTGCTGCTGAGGAATGATTGTGCTTTGTCGGAGGCCAGCTCTGTTGCTTGGGCGGTCATGCTTTGACCTGCAAGAAGTTCGCCAAAAGTCGGCGTCTTGTATTGCGAGACTCGAGCTCTAAGACAGAGCGCCTACGTATCCCGTGGAACTAGGAATCAGAGTCTGTCGTAGTTCATGCTGTTTGCAGTACCTGTGATCCTGACATTACTAGTAAATCATGTTAGAAATACTAACAAGTAATGGACACAGGTAAGCATGAAAATGTTGTTGCGACACGCAGATCTTCAGTTTTGGGTCACCTAAACAACCCATGAAGATTTTTGCTTTGACAGTATAAGTAGGTCCCGTTCTCGGAGGCCTAGATGCGGGGCCTCCAGGGGCTCCCGTTAGCTATGTATTGGGCATATCGAGACTTCCCCGACGATGCCCTAGCAATTCTATCGTTTGTTCGACGCGCCCGTCGGCTTTGAACCCTTCTCAATAGGGTACAGTAGGGCGCTGCATTTGCAACCCGCTTGGGGATTTCTATTCAGATTTGGTCAGACTCGGTCTGACCATTTCCAAAGCGTTGTGACTAGACTCTTGGAGAGGAATGTCTGGGATTTTGGCTCTGTGATAGCCTGTTGAAGGGTGGCTGTGACCCATTCGGAGTTATGCAAAGACAAAGTGAAAAGAGAAAGCTTGGGAAGCATGTTGCCCGCAGGCTAAAAGGATACACGGGTTCACGCCTGCAATGAGATGTACCCCCATTTTTCTTCGTCCTTCTGTTGTGTAGGTTGTACTGAACTGCTTGGACGGCATATTCAGTTACCCACTGTGCTTGAGGAAGGTTCCCTCTTGGACGGTTGAGTGGTATTGGAGAGCCGATCGGGGATCGTGTTGGAATAGATAAACTGGCCACTTCCCTTGGGGATCTCTTGTCCACACGATGTGTGAGAGACTAGGGGCAATTTTATTTATCTCTCGTTTTGCTCTCCTTTTGCTACGATCACCCACCTCGGGGCCGCACCTCTCAACCTAAAGGGGAAGAGCTCTCCTTTTGCCACGACCGCCCCAAAGGGTTTTCGGTCGTGCCTCTCTTTTACCCTAGCTTTTGCCTAGGTCGCCCCAAAAAGGGGTTTTCGACCTAGCGGGCTCGATTCTTTTATCTCTCGAGTTTGCAAGGGCGAAGGGTTCGAAGGATTCAACCTCCAAATGCATTGTTTTCTGTCTCCGTCGAGGAGTTGTGTCTGCTGCTCCCCTTTTGTCGGGGTTTGTTGATTTCTCAGGATTGGCGGCGTCGGAGTTTTAAATCTCGGCAGTGCCTTGTTTTGTTCATTGGCAGGTTTTTCCTGCATCTTTTCTCTCTCTCTTCATTGGCGGGTTTTTCCCGCTTCTTTTCGCTCTGTTTTTTTTTCTTGCAGCTGGGGTTTGTTTTGTGCCCCGTGTCTTTGTTTGAAACTCCTCGACTTTGTATCGCCGAGGCCACTTTGGTGTGCTTCGCCTCGTGGAGACTTGTTGTGTGTTGCTAGCCCTATTTTGTGAGGACCGGCTTTCTTGGAAGTTTGACTCCCGTGCACTTGAAAGTTGAACTTCGTGTCATTTTCCCTTGCAATCTCTTCAGGTGAATTCCCCTATTGTCTAGAAGGAAAATACAAATTTGCCCTAGGGAACCAGTGGTCGGAGTTGTCTTGATGCTTGTTGCGGAGGAGGCCTGGACTTAACGCAAATGACCAGGAGCGTTCCAACGTCACTTGCTGGAGTGACCCACGATGGCGACCTCGGGGCGAACTTCAACCAGGGAGGCCCAGTGTACGTCGCTTGCCGAGGTTGTGTTGGCGCGAACTTCAACCGGGGATGCCCCAGTGTACGTCGCTTGGAAAAGTTGTGCTAGTGCGAACTTCAACCGGGGATGCCCCAGTGTACGTCGCTTGGAAATGCTTTTCGTGGGTGTGGTGTTGTCCGAGGTGGTCTCGGTGCAAGCGTTGAACGCGAATGCCCTGGTCTTTTATCGTCGATGTGACTCTTGGTGGGCGGTTTCTGCAACTGTCGCCCCTGGCCGTCTCATGTCGTCAATGTCAACTGAAATCGTTGCGTTGATGGCATAAGGCTCGCTCAGTTGTTTTTGTCTTTAGCTTTGTAGGGGGTATCTCCATGCCGAGCCCCTTCCCTGTCAAAGTATAAGGGAGAAGGCTCGAGAGGAGTTCTCAGAAAGGCGTGAGCCTGTGCATCATTCTTCGCCTGTGACCGACGTGTCCCTGTAAAAGATGACAAAGAAGATAGTGTGTTAGGCGATTGTGCGGTGGAGTATGCGGTAAGAAATATGGGGTGGACCCATGGGAAAATCCCTTTTGTCTCGCACACGACCCATGGGGTGTCGCGTGTGGATGACATTTGTTTCCGGGAATGTAGTCATCACCACTCTGGAGTGGTTAGACCATGACTGAAGTCACATAAGCATGTTTTCCCTAATTGCGAGTAGGCATGCGCAGCCGTCCTAGGGAAGGCTCGAGAAGCCGAGTCCCACGAGGACAGGTAAGTCGAACAGGTCCAACAGAACCGATAGGGCGTCTTCGAGACTGTCCTAATGCTCCATTGAAGGATTTGTTCATGTCGGGAGCCTATTTGTGGGAATGCATTTGAATGAAAGCAACAGAGAGTTTAAAGAAAACTGCGCGTGTTGCCCCAGTGTTTAGTCGGTAATCACAACGGAGGTGGATGAGATCCATTCTTTGATCGGAGGCATGACCGTGCTGGTCTGCGATGGAGAGTTGGGTCATGCTCTGTTTGTGGAGCTGTCACTTTCTGTCTTTGTAGTGGAAAGATTAGACTTGCTCCTTGAAGTATCGCTTGGATGAATTTGTATCCAAGTCGATTTTGGATTTCAGATGAGCCTGAAAGCAGTAAATGCGAGGCGTCAAAACCTGAAAGCAGTAAATGCGGGGCCGAAGCCCAAAAGCAGTAAATGCTGGGCCGAGGCCCGAAAGCAGTAAATGCAGAACTGAGGTCCGATGCAGTAAATGCATGCTCGGTAGGAAAATGCAAGAGATGTAAGAGCAAAGGTCAATGCTGAGGAATAGCGCAAGGCGCTGCAATGCAGTGACGCCGATTTGCTTGCGGTATTGCTCTATGGAGCAGGGATGTGGACTTAGTGTTGAAATCCCAAGGAGCTGGATGGATGGGAGACGTTTGTTGTCTCAATTGTGGTCGCTTAGTATTCAGGCTGTCTTCTTGTTGAGAATTTCCTGCAATGGGAAAAGAAAACAATAAAGGAGCATGAACCGTTCAGCATTTCAATGCAAGAGTGTAGGGAAGCGAACTGGCCTGGTAGGTCTCGTGCAAGCACACCGAGAGACATGCATTGATACGTTGAGCAGGCATGTATGAGTTGGTGTGAACATGCTTGGACATGTGTGAGGCGCGCTCGATTGCTGGTAGATGCGCTGGGTCACGCGGAGGGACGTGCGTCCGATCACGCAGTGACACTCTCTGTTAGGAAGAAGTTAGTGTTGGTTAACTTCGCCTGGGAAGGTTGATCGGCCCTCGGGCCACAGTTCGTCTTGCTGTGGAGGAAGGGTGAAGGCCGCGAGTGGCCTGCCCGCGAAAGTGGGCACGACTCGCCTATCGTGCGGGGTGGGTGGCCGGGATGGACTCGGCTTCTGGTCATAGCACATCTCGCTATGGAGAAGTGAAGACCGCGAGTGGTCTACCCGCGAAGGTTAGCACGACTCGCCTGTCGTGCGGGGTGGGTGGCCGGGCTGGACGGCCTCTGGTCATAGCACGTCTCGCCATGGAGAGGTGAAGACCGCAAGTGGTCTACCCGCGAAGGTTAGCACAACTCACATGTCGTACGGGACATGGTAGTTGCTGTGCAAACATCGGATGCAGGCAATGTATGAGTTTTCAAAAGCTAATGTCGTTGCATTGATTTGATTCAAGTTCCCAGATTTACGAAGATGGTTCATTTGAAAAAGGGAACTTAAGCAATAAACCAATGCAATGTCCTAGTTTATTTGAAAACATGCATGCAGGTGCAGAAAGAATAAATTATAATTGTATCTGTTACAATGTACATCGCTCATTATAGAAAAACAACAAAAGGCCCGCCTAAAAGAAAAACTACGAGCCGACTCAAAGACTCAACTTTTGGGTCGGTTGACGGCATGAAGGCAATTTTTGGTCCAGCATGACGGTCCCTGTTTATGCATGGTTTCAGTGCTCTACTGGGAAAACCACTAACTAGGGATGGGGGCCCTCGATTCAAGGGTGTCAATTCCTTGAAATCGAGCGAGGATCTTTGGGGGCCGGTTCGGTGGCGGAGCCGACTCGATCCGTTCCCTTACTCGGAACCTCTGACTAACCTAGCTTCCTAAATTGGCGCCCGTGGGATTTCAGGCGAGGTACCTAAATCCACTAGTATGATGCAATGCAAGTGCGGAAAGTAAAGGTGCATAAAGTAGATAAGCGGAAAATTGCAGAAAGCGGTAAATGAACATGCAAGCAAACAAACGGGATCGAGCCTGAACCCACTAAGTATGGTCCCCAGCGGAGTCGCCAAGCTGTACGGACCCGAATGTGGACTCTCGTCGGGGCCCGCATCGCGCGCTTTTGGATCGCGCGGCTTGGTCGGAACGTCCACCTTCCCGCGGGGGCGCGCGTCGGACACGCGTGAGAGAAGGAGTCGCCACTTATCATTTTACGACCCGAAGGTCGAGGGCGGATAAGTTACCCTGGGTCTAGGGGTATGGAACACCTAGTTTGTTGTTAAGGCATTGATCTGTGCGGAACCGGAAAATCCGTGTTCGGGGGTTCATGTTACGTGCGGGCCTATATCCCGCACGCCCTTTCGGTACTCTGGTTTGCTAGGCTTGCATGTTTTATTATTTACCGCGTGAATTAAGCTGCACTCGGCTCGCACGTTTTGACACCGGATATTCGATGAACCAAACGATGTCGGTTGAGAAGCCGGGAGAGAAGTAAATCTATATGTCGGGGAATTGGTTCACAATCTTGCGTTACAATTCATCGAACCATGGAGGTTGAATCCCTGCGTGAACCAAAACCGCGAGATCTTGGATTTACTTGTGTCTGGGCAAGCATTAGACCGATTCGATTAATTCGACTCTCGGACCGTTCGCTCACCGACTGGAATTCTTACAGAATAAATGTACAAAATAAAATCCTTACAATGCTCTCGAAAACAATAAATACAAATTGCAAAAGGGTCGAATTCCAGTCGTTTCGCGTTCGGTTATTATTCCACTCTAACTCACCGTGAGTTTAGGGAAAAGACCGAAGAACTGAAATTCAATGAACGCTCTCACTGAATAGGGCGTTGGACCCTGTGAGTGTTGATTAAGGTGTTGGACCCTGTGCTCGATGATTAGGGCGTTGAACCCTAATATTATTCGGCCTAGGGGTCAGGCCCGACCCGCATGGCAAACAGGTGCAGAAAGATAACAAGCAACAGGTTAATAACAGACAAAGTGTTTGTTATTGTCTTGTTTACGTGAATTAACAGATTATTAACCCAGGGGTGTTTTTGCAAGCAAATGCCATATGCTAAACAATCAAACATATGCCAATGTTTCAGCATTCGGCTTTGTTTTGAGAACTTGACAAAGAGAGTCAAATCTCAGTGTGTGGATCGCTTTTACAGTTGTTCTGTATTGTGACACTGAATTACCACTGAATTAACCAAACTCGTGTTTTGACTCTAGATTTGGAATCTAGAATTCCTCCTAACCATTATCTAGTGTTTGGTTAGGTCGAGTGAAAGGTTAATCAGCATTTCACAGGTTTTCTCACAGGGATCAACTGTTCTAGTTACCCGAGTCTATGTTAGGATAGCAGAAACTCATCAGTTAGATAAGAAAAGGCTATGCAGATGAACCTGCACCTGAACAGGTAGCCCGTTCTTATCCCGTACTGTAGTGTTTCTATTATGCTAACCCTAAAGATGTCGCGGGGTTGTGAAAAGACAATTTTGCCCTCTATTTGAAAATTGTTTTCAGAAAAGGGGAAAGATCGCAGTGCGGGCCACCTCGGCCTGTAGCCGGTGTCGACCGATTCCCTGGATCATCCAGGGTTGTGCAAGAACCCCAAAAAAGCCAAAGAACCGGTCGATCTGCCCGGAAGTGATCTAGAAAGATCTTCTGTATCTTGACCTGAGTTACCTAGAATCAGGTAAAAACTCAAGTTGAGACACAGAAGCCCTTTCCAGACGTCCATGCTACATCGGACCGCGCGTTTCGGGTTTTGAAATTGATAAGTTTGAAAAGGGCACCAATGTCCTTTGACGACTCGTCGACGCGAGTTATCAATTAATGTCCAATTCGGGTAAACTTTATCAGTGTGAAGTGAGTTTAATCGTGTGAGCGTCCCGATTAACCAGTTTGTGGCATTAATGCTTAAGGGTTGTGCCGAATGCATTAATTGTGAAAACGATTCGCGACTCGACGACCAAGACGATTCCATAAGGATCGAGGATAATTTGGTATAATGACCGAAACTATCCTCATAACCAAATGGACCCGAATGAGTCATCGATACTCGAATCCATGCATGCTTCGTTTGAAAGAGTCTTTACATGATATTTTAATGGGAATCGTAAAGACATTGAAGTAAAACTTCACATCATCCGATCAACAAATTAAACTTGAGATAAGGAACTCATTCTTGACCCAAGGAAGGCCAAGAAGCCCTCGGCTTCATCTTGTGAAGGGTGGCCGAAGGTTCTCATGGCTCTATCCGAGTCACGAATGATTTCCTAATCGTGGTTTAATTATTTCTCGCATGCTCAAACATCGACCGTGATAAATAGCACCCTTTTTTAACAAAAGCCGGCGTTATCACGATTTGTTTAGCTCATTCAAACATACAAACATTCACAAACGTGTTAATTAAGGAAAAGGATAACATAACACCGGCTTCATGCATGCAATAATGATAAACAAACTCGGAAATTAACTTGAATAGGCTAAGGAGACCGATCTTAACCCGAAAAGAGCAATTTAAATCTCAACCCTCTCCTTTAGAGAATTGGCCGAGACTTAATGTGCCATAATAGGGTCGGGATAGTCTTCTTTATGATGATCCAAGCCCCTTTCCGACATGGTAGCAAGTCATAAGATAGTGTACATGCATAATATAACATAAAATTGCATAAAAATTAAATCTTGCAAATGAAACATGCATGAAACACCATAATACTCCATAGCCATGCAAAATATAAAAAGTCCTAACTCCTCTAAGTCAGAAGTGTTTTACCTAGCCTCGGAATACGAGGAAAGAGTCGGGGAAGTGTTTGAGAGTCGGGTGACTCGGTGGAACCCTTAAAAGGGTATTCGGGCGCAAGGGTGGACGTGCACGGGCGTTGGTGGGCACTGACAAGCGCTGGTGTTGGGCAAGGACGTGCGCGGGTGACGGGCACGGGCGTGCGCGGATGGCGGGCACGGACGGGCGCGGGTGACGGGCGCGGGCGTGCGCGGATGACGGGCGCGGGCGTGCGTGCGCTGGATGACGAGCGGGGAGGGTGCGCGGTGACGGGCACGGGAGTGCTCGGGGACGGGCGGGGCGTGTCTGGTGACGGGCGCGGGCGTGCGCGGGTGACGGGGGGCGGGCGTGCGCGGGTGACGGGCGCGGCGTGCCTGGTGACGGGAGAGGGCGTGAGCGGGTGACGGCGAGGGAAGGTGAGCGGGGGGGAGGGCGAGGGACGTGCGCTGGTGACGGGAGAGGGAGCGTGCGCGGTGCGGGAGAGGCGTGCGCTGGTGAGGGCTGAGGGCGTGCGAGGGGTGACGGGACGCGGGCGTGCGATGGTGAGGCGCGGGCGGGCGATGGTGACGGGCGAGGGCGTGCTCTGGTGACGCCGCGGGGTGACAGGGGAGCGGGAGGTGCGCTGGGGTGACGGGCGGGGCTGTGCGAGGGTGACGGGAACGGGCGTGCTCTGGTGACGGGAGCAGGAGTGAGAGGGTGAAGGCGAGGGCGTGCTCTGGTGCGGGACGAGGGAGGGTGCGAGGTGGAAGGGCGGGCAGTGCGCTGTGAAGGGACGCGGCGTTGAGATGGTGACGGGCGAGGGAGTGCGCTGGTGACGGGCGAGCGTGTAGATGGTGAACGGGCGAGGGCGGCGGAGCGTGCGATGGTGAAGGGTGAGGGCCCGATGGGGGAGGATATGGTGACGGGCGCGGGCGTGCGGGGGTGACGGGCGAGGGCGCTGCGCGGGTGTTGACGGGAGCGGGCGGGGCGTGCGCTGGTGACGGTGCGCGGCGTGCGCGGGTGACGCCTGGTGACGGATGCTGGCTGCGCTCGTGACGCCTGGCTGCGCTCGGTGACGCCTGGCTGCGCTCGGTGACGCCTGGTGACGGGCACTGTCACCCGAGAGCTCCAACTTCACCCGAAATGATCCAAAATG
Organism: Punica granatum; assembly: GCF_007655135.1. NCBI lineage: Eukaryota > Viridiplantae > Streptophyta > Magnoliopsida > Myrtales > Lythraceae > Punica > Punica granatum. Next base: position 22,532 of record NW_022204282.1, read on the forward strand.
ATAAGCAAACGACTCAAACTAAAAAAAACTGGGTTCAGAAATGGAATCCTTGGGTCCGAAACATGTCGTCTATGAAGTTTGAAGAATTTCGGATATAAGTCGGAATAGTGCCCGCTATGGATCCCGACCTAAACTCCAAAGCTATTTGGCTTGATTCCTGATTTTCATGAAGTTCTTTGCTTGCTGCTGCTTCCTAAGGAGTTGAGAGCATTTTCTAGAGGGAGAAACTAGCAAGATGAGTGTGCTTCATCAATGATTAGCTTAATCACAAATAGGGGCAATATATGTGAAGCTAATGAGCAATTAAGCAAAACAAAGCACCATTAAGGGCCTCATTAATGAAGGTCGGTTGCCCTAATGGAGATGAGGATGAATGTCATCCAAGTATCTTGATGAGGAAGAGCCAAGAAGCATTAATGGAGGTGGAGTTAATGGCTTGAGTGTTGACTTGGAAGACCAAAGATATTTTGGGCTAGGTGAGGGCAGAGAGAGGAAAGGGGAAAAGGCCGAAAAGTTTGGGGCAAAGGGCGGTTGCCCTTGGGCAGCCCGTGGGTCCCACGGCTTGTGAGGAGAAACCGGGAAAAGACTCGGGTCTCGATTGGTCGCGTATTCGAAGTTCGTGGTTCGAATTGAACATCGAATTGTCGGTATACGCGTGAAAACGGAGTTAATGAGCCCAAGATTGACATTTTCTATTGAGAAATGTCCCGGATGTGTGTGGGGCTCGGGAGCCGATTTTGCCCATTGCAAGTGATCGGGGCGAAGTTGTCCGCTTCTGACAGCATATCCCGTGTCTGCATCTCATGTTGGTCATTTTGGCAAAGTTGTCAAACCACGTGAACAATCATCCCTTAAGCCGGTAATGCTAACGTGGGGCCGGAGACGTCCTAGGAGGCCGAGACTGGTTTTCTCAAGATGACTTCTGAGTTGCTTGGGCACTCCGGAGATTACTGTAATCTCTGTTTGTCAAGATTAGACCTCCAAGGACTTGAAGAGTGTGTATCTGAGACCTCTAAAGCATGTTTGAGAGATCTAGATGAGTGTGTGTGAATTATTCCGACGACTCCACATTGAGCCTTAAGAAGGCTAGCATTGTGTAACGTAAGCATTCGGCGTCAAATTTCCCCAAAGAGGACCTCCGGATATGGATTTCCACTGAAAATGGTCATTTCCGCTCTTCGGAGGTTACTCGGGAAACCGCGAAGGGTTTTGCTGTCTGTTTTGCCCAATTGTGAATGTCTGCTAGAGTTTTCTGGGCAATGCGGTATGAACTTCGTTTGCCGTAATTCCATCAGACCCTTCTCCGGCTATGCTCTTCTGAAGAGGGGTATGCTTGTTTTGCCGTTCGGAAGTCATTTGAAGTGTCTGTGTGACTTCCAAAAGACAATCTGAAGCGTTGTTCCTACTCTGTGTGCTGATGGGGCATGGCCGCGTCTGATTTGGAATTAACTTTTCTCCAGGAAACCGGCATTTTTGGACTTCCCTTGAAAAGTTGTCTGTATAAGAAAGTTGTTCTGTATAGAACAGATGATTTGCAAAATGCCTTTGGGGACACTTTTCATCTATTTGGCACTGGTGTGGATTTTGGAGTCCAATATTCACTATCTTCCGATGACCGAGCGAACTATCGGAAAATAGTGCCGTCCGTGTAATACACTGAAAACGCCGGTTTTGGACATTGTTGAGTTTTTTGGTCGCTCTGTTCCCTTTGGTGACCCTAGAGTCCTTCTGTCATGTCCATGGGCCATTTGCTCAATTTGCCAACTTGAGGATGAATAGTGATTTCTTGCTCTGCCGAGACGTTTTCTGTATTCTGCTCAAGTCGTGGCTTGGGTCATTGCTAATATCATTGTTGGAATGGTGAGCCAAAATGGGGTGCTGACACCTGGAATATTTAAATTTGTCGACCGAGCGTCCCACGCTTGACGCCTCTACCGGTATCCACACCGACTTTGTCGACGAGTCTACGAGATCGGCGATGCTAGCGGCCAACACTCGAAAGAAACACCGATGCAACACCCGAAATTTTAAGAAGAATGGGGTTGATTCAAATTGAACAATTCAACTTGAATTTTCCCACATTAATGCACGTACACATATGTATGTATATGCAAGCATACGTATATCACACGTATATCTCTGTACATTTACATGCACACATATATATAAGCATAAGGGGGAGACTTTCAAGTCTCTTTACCGATGTGGGACAAGAGGAATTAAGAATTCCAAATTGCCATGTGTCCTCACATGGATCGTGCATCAATTGTGTCTATTTAATCTAATAAATCGAGTCTAATTAATCGACAAATTTAATCTCATTAAATATCCGATTAATCGGTCGCACCATAAATTATCTAATCTCTATTAGACAATTTTATTATTTCAAAATATCTCGTCAATTTAGTCGTAGTGTGTGACCCTGTAGGTTCCCAATTACGTTGATAATAATATCGAAATCTCTATTTCAATATTATAAACAGTGAGCGGCATCTAGCAATGCATCACTGTTACCCAAGTAATCAGAAAGTCAATTTCTCGACGAACCTCGTGACCTATATTACCGTGTAATATAATCCATTGTCCTCTATATCTCTATTGAGCCCAAGGCATGGTCGATGACATCCTTGTATGGCTCAATATCTCTCTTTCTTGGTTTACCAGGTAAGTTTATCAGAACAAATGAGTTCGATATCGTTATATCGACTCATTTGGGTATGCATACACTTTTAGACTTAACCACCAAGTGGCCATGAGATATCGCTCCCGTTTCGTAGGAGGGACAAATCCTATCTCGGTCACTCACATTCCTCTCCATGCTCTGTGATATACCCAATAACTGTCTTTATAACCAGCCTGTTACGGTGGCGTTTAACAGTATCAAAGTATATGACATTACATGTAGGAATCCATGGTGACCTCAAGTCAAAGGACCATTACACTATAGTCACTTTGAGATATGCTAATGACAGTCACGTAACAACCCATGTAGCAATCTCATGGCGGATCAGTCCAATACACATTACTCTTAATGTATACGTGTGGTGTGATTTGATATCTCCATATCCATGACCTATGAGATTTGGTCATCAATCAACACTCACACTAGTCTAATCGTATTACCGTTGTCCTAATTAACGATAATACTTTGACTATGGACATTTAGGAATAATGTTCAGTAATTATAGGATCTCACAATCAAGTCACACTTGATGCCTATTGAACCTACTATTCCAAGGACATTATTGTGTAAAATCATATTTAGCGCAATCTACACAATAACAGATATGCCTCGTTTTATAATGAAATAGATATCATATTACAAAACTGATTATAGATTGCCTCTAGGGCATACACCAATTCCCAACAATCTCCCACTTGCACTAGAGCCAATCTGGCACATGTCTTATGCCAATAGATCTAGTGTGAGCCTCGTGCTTGCGCTGCACAAGAGGCTTCGTAAGTGGATCTTCGAGATTCTCATCTGTTGGTATTCTGCATATCTTCACATATCCTGTGTCGATGATCTCGCGAATGAGATGGAAGCGCCTGAGTATATGTTTGGATCGCTGGTGAGACCTGGGTTCCTTAGCTTGCGCAATGGCTCCATTGTTGTCACAATAGAGATCCACTGGGTCTGCGATGCTAGGAACCACAACAAGTTCTGTCACGAACTTCTTGACACAAACGGCCTCTTTTGCAGCGTTAGAGGCAGCAATATACTCGGCCTCTGTGGTAGAATTGGCTACTGTCTCCTGTTTGGAACTCTTCCAACTCACAGCACCTCCATTCAGGCAGAACACATACCCTGACTGCGATCTACTGTCGTCCTTATCGGTCTGGAAGCTAGCATCGGTGTAACCTCTTACAACGAGCTCTTCTTCGCCTTCATATACCAAAAACATCTCCTTAGTCCTTCGTAAGTACTTAAGGATGTTCTTCACTGCAATCCAGTGTCTTTCACCTAGATCTGATTGGTATCGACTCGTCATACTCAAAGCATACGAGACATCTGATCGAGTGCATAACATAGTATACATGATGGATATAATAGCTGATGCATATGGAATCCTATTCATGCGGTCCCTCTCCTCTCGAGTAGAAGGATTTTGAGCCTTCGAAAGGCTTATGCCATGTAACATAGGCAGCGACCCTTTCTTAGAATCATGCATGCTAAAACGCCGAAACACTTTATCTATGTATGCACTCTGACTTAGGCCAAGAGTCTCCTGGATCTATCTCTATAGATCCTAATACCTAGCACGTAGGTAGATTCGCCTAAGTCCTTCATAGAGAAACACCTTCCCAACCAAGTCTTTACAGACTGTAGGGAAGGAATGTCATTCCCTATCAGAAGTATGTCATCTACATATAACACCAGGAAGATTACTATGCTCCCACGAACCTTCTTGTAAACACAGGGTTCATCTTCATTCTTGTTGAAACCAAACTCTTTGATTGCATCATCAAAACGAAGATTCCAGCTCCTAGAAGCTTGCTTTAGCCCATAAATAGACCGTTGTAGCTTACAAACCTTTTCGGCACTATGTGGATCGACAAAAACCCTCAGGTTGCGTCATATACACATCCTCGAGGAGATTCCCGTTCAGGAAAGCAGTTTGACATCCATTTGCCAGATCTCATAATCATAATAAGCTGCAATTGCAAGCAAGATCCTTATGGATTTAAGCATAGCCACCGGGGAAAAAGTTTCGTCATAGTCAACACCATGAACTTGTCTGAAACCTTTTGCCACAAGTCGGCCCTTAAAGGTAATCACATTACCGTCCATGTCAGTCTTCTTCTTGAAGACCCACTTACACCCAATGGGTTTTGCCCCTTCAGGTGGATCAACCAAAGTCCATACTTGGTTAGTGTACATGGACTCCATCTCAGATCTCATGGCCACCAGCCATTTCTCAGAGTCAGGGCCTATTACGGCTTCCGCATAGGTTGTAGGCTCATCATCATCTATGAGCAATACGTCATTGTTTGAGTCACAAGAAATCCATATCTCTCGGGCTCATGACGTATCCTACTGGACCTGCGAGACTCCTGTGTCACATGTGCAGAAGATTGTGCCACAACATCTTGTGGTACTTGCTCTGCAACCTCACCCGTCGATTGGTCAATGTCATTTTGTGGTAGAACTTCCCCAAGTTCTAATTTCTCCCACTAGTTCCTTTGGAGAGAAACTCTTTCTCAAGGAATACCGCAGTTCGAGCAACAAACACTTTGCCCTCGATGGGATTATAGAAATAGTATCCTCGAGTTTCCTTAGGATACCCCACAAAGTAACATTTGTCCGATTTAGGGCCAAACTTATCCGAAGATAATCTCTTCACATAAGCTTCGCAACCCCATATCTTTAGAAAAGACATCTTGGGACGCTTCCCATACCACATCTCATATGGTGTCCTTTCAACTGATTTCGACGGAGCATTGTTTAATATGAGAGTAGCTGTCTGTAGAGCATATCCCCAGAAGGAGTCAGGTAAGTTTGCATGACTCATCAAAGATCGAACCACATCTAATAAAGTTCGATTCCTCCTTTCAGCTACACCATTCCACTGTGGTGTTCCAGGTGGAGTCAGTTGAGATAAATCCCACACTGTTTAAGATAGTCAGCGAACTCATAGCTCAAATATTCACCTCCTCGATCTGATCGAAGAACTTTAATGCTCTTACCCAACTGATTCTCCACTTCATTCTTAAATTCTTTGAACTTTTCAAAGGATTCAGATTTGTGTTTCATCAAATACACATATCCAAATCTACTGAAATCATCAGTAAATGTAATGAAGTAGAGATACCCACCTCTAGCAAGCTTGTTCACTGGTCCACATACATCGGTATGTATGAGAGCCAGATGATCACTAGCTCGCTCACCTTTTCCGGTAAAAGGGGCTTAGTCATTTTCCCCATTAAGCAAGGTTCGCATGTCTCGATCGATTCTAAATCAAACGAGTCCAGTAATCCATCCTTATGGAGTCTAGAGATGCGATTCTCGCTAATATGGCCTAAACGACAATGCCAGAGGTAAGTCAGGTTCGAATCATTAGATTTGAGTCGTTTGGTTTCCACATTATAAATAGGCGTATCTAGATCAAGAACATACAGACCATTACTTAAATGTGCACTGCCATAATATACATCATTCATGTACATAGAACAACACTTGTTCTTGATAGTGAAACAAAATCCCTTATTTCCAAACAAGAAACAGATATTATGTTTCTACTAATAGCAGGTACATAATAACAGTCGTTAAGATCTAATACTAGCCCAGTAGGCAAAACTAGGTGATAAGTCCCTACAGTTAATGTAGCTACTCTTACTCCATTTCCAACTCGTAGGTCCACCTCGCCCTTTGCCAACGATCTACTGTCCTTTAGGTCCTGCATATTTCCACAAATATGAGCACCACACCCGGTATCTAATACCCAAGATGTAGAAGTAGTAGATACATTGATCTCTATAACATGGATACCTGAAGTGGAAGTCTCACTTCCCTTCTTCTTCTTCAACTCCTCCAGGTATACCTTACAATTCCGCTTCCAATGTCCAGTGTTGCCACAATGGAAGCAGTAATCATTCTTCGCCACCTTAGCTTTAGGCTTCAATGCATCCAAGTCATACTTGGATGCACCTTTACTCTTGCCCTTGCCCTTTCTTTTGGTCCCCTGGACCATTAGAACGGACGTCCCCTTGCTGATATCATGCTCAGCTATTCTCAACATGTTAAGCAGTTTGGGCAATGGTTTATTGTAGTCATTCATATTATAGCTCATGATGAACTGACTATAACTGCTGGGCAGCGACTGTAGGACTAAATCTGTGGCCAACTCTTGACCCAGAGGAAATCCCAGTCTTCCAGAGTCTCGACGTACCCAATCATCTTGAGTACATGAAGACCCACTGGGCTACCCTCAGTCAACCTTGCCTGAAAAAGTGCTTTAGAGATCTCGAATCTCTCATGTCGGGCCTGCTCTTGATAGAGTTGCCTGAGATGCACGATCATATCGTACGCCATCATGTTCTCGTGTTACTTTTGAAGCTCCAGTCCATGGTGACTAACATGAGACATCCGACGTTTACGGCATCATCATGATGCTTACTATAAGCATCTTTCTCAGCTTGGGGGGGCATCGTCAGGTGGTGGCGCAAGAAGAGGTTGCTCTAAGACATATAGTTTCTTTTCTTGGGTGAGAACAATTCTCAAGTTTCGATACCAACCAAGGAAATTATTCCCTGACAGTTTGTCCTTATCAAGGACGGATCGCAAACAGAAAATACTAGAAGTGCTCCTGCCATGGTAACTACCACAGAAATATGCAAAATAAGTATTATGACACTACAATATTTAATGAGGACTTTATTAAATATTGCTCCCACTATTTATATCAAATCAATGATCCTGAACATTGATTCAGAGAATATCATTCTCATAGTAGTTCAAGATCCATATCTCACCAAGCTCTGAGTCAGCGAGGGCTGATTCACCCAAAACTGGCTATTTAGGTAGAGAACTCACTTTCCCAATTGCATCACATGCAACTCTTGATTAGTTGGGTGAATAACTCCTTATTCAAATCTATCTTGTAGATCGATGCCCAACTACATGCCTCTGAACTCCTAATCCTATTAGGCTTGCTCAGTTAAGTCCGACCCATTGGTAAACACCACGTCTTACTAGGATAGATGAGGGCATCCTGCGAAGGCAAGGTCTACACACTCATCGATCTTGGTCTTGACGAGCGTTACATGGTGGAAGGATATGGACTTAATATTTTGAGGGATTTTATTAACATTTAATCGATCTCACCATACACTATTATGTAACAACTACATAATAGTCCAAACACATAACTATTATACTAACACAACTAGGACATTGTCCATGTCTAACAGTCATGCACAGCAAATATCAAACATAATCACACCAGTACCAAGCATAAAATCATATTTTATGCTATTATCTACTCGGATTCTAACTAGCTAGGCTCTGATACCAATTGCTAGTTCACGGGGCGCAACGGAAGCGAAAAAGGAACAGAAACTCAAAATTTCCTACCCGTGAAACTAATTCCAAGACCTACTAGAAGAATAAGAGTAAATAAAAGCGTACCTGGAATATTTAAATTTGTCGACCGAGCGTCCCACGCTTGACGCCTCTACCGGTATCCACACCGACTTTGTCGACGAGTCTTCGAGATCGGCGATGCTAGCGGCCAACACTCGAAAGAAACACCGATGCAACACCCGAAATTTTAAGACTAATGGGGTTAATTCAAATTGAACAATTCAACTTGAATTTCCCCACATTAATGCACGTACACACATATGTATGTATACGCTTATGCATACATATATCACATATATATGTATATATAGCACACGTATATCTCTGTACATTTACATGCACACATATATATAAGCATAAGGGGGAGACTTTCAAGTCTCTTTACCGATGTGGGACAAGAGGAATTAAGAATTCCAAATTGCCATGTGTCCTCACATGGATCGTGCATCAATTGTGTCTATTTAATCTAATAAATCGAGTCTAATTAATCGACAAATTTAATCTCATTAAATATCCGATTAATCGGTCGCACCATAAATTATCTAATCTCTATTAGACAATTTTATTATTTCAAAATATCTCGTCAATTTAGTCGTAGTGTGTGACCCTGTAGGTTCCCAATTACGTTGATAATAATATCGAAATCTCTATTTCAATATTATAAACAGTGAGCGGCATCTAGCAATGCATCACTGTTACCAAGTAATCAGAAAGTCAATTTCTCGACGAACCTCGTGACCTATATTACCGTGTAATATAATCCATTGTCCTCTATATCTCTATTGAGCCCAAGGCATGGTCGATGACATCCTTGTATGGCTCAATATCTCTCTTTCTTGGTTTACCAGGTAAGTCTATCAGAACAAATGAGTTCGATATCGTTATATCGACTCATTTGGGTATGCATACACTTTTAGACTTAACCACCAAGTGGCCGTGAGATATCGCTCCCGTTTCGTAGGAGGGACAAATCCTATCTCGGTCACTCACATTCCTCTCCATGCTCTGTGATATACCCAATAACTGTCTTTATAACCAGCCTGTTACGGTGGCGTTTGACAGTATCAAAGTATATGACATTACATGTAGGAATCCATGGTGACCTCAAGTCAAAGGACCATTACACTATAGTCACTTTGAGATATGCTAATGACAGTCACGTAACAACCCATGTAGCAATCTCATGGCGGATCAGTCCAATACACATTACTCTTAATGTATACATGTGGTGTGATTTGATATCTCCATATCCATGACCTATGAGATTTGGTCATCAATCAACACTCACACTAGTCTAACCGTATTACCGTTGTCCTAATTAACGATAATACTTTGACTATGGACATTTAGGAATAATGTTCAGTAATTATAGGATCTCACAATCAAGTCACACTTGATGCCTATTGAACCTACTATTCCAAGGATTATTGTGTAAAATCATATTTAGCGCAATCTACACAATAACAGATATGCCTCGTTTTATAATGAAATAGATATCATATTACAAAACTGATTATAGATTGCCTCTAGGGCATACCCCAATTCCCAACAATCTCCCACTTGCACTAGAGCCAATCTGGCACATGTCTTATGCCAATAGATCTAGTGTGAGCCTCGTGCTTGCGCTGCACAAGAGGCTTCGTAAGTGGATCTTCGAGATTCCCATCTGTTGGTATTCTGCATATCTTCACATATCCTGTGTCGATGATCTCGCGAATGAGATGGAAGCGCCTGAGTATATGTTTGGATCGCTGGTGAGACCTGGGTTCCTTAGCTTGCGCAATGTCTCCATTGTTGTCACAATAGAGATCCACTGGGTCTGCGATGCTAGGAACCACAACAAGTTCTGTCACGAACTTCTTGATCCAAACGGCCTCTTTTGCAACGTTAGAGGCAGCAATATACTCGGCCTCTGTGGTAGAATCGGCTACTGTCTCCTGTTTGGAACTCTTCCAACTCACAGCACCTCCATTCAGGCAGAACACATACCCTGACTGCGATCTACTGTCGTCCTTATCGGTCTGGAAGCTAGCATCGTGTAACCTCTTACAACGAGCTCTTCTTCGCCTCCATATACCAAAAACATCTCCTTAGTCCTTCGTAAGTAATTAAGGATGTTCTTTACTGCAATCCAGTGTCTTTCACCTAGATCTGATTGGTATCGACTCGTCATACTCAAAGCATACGAGACATCTGATCGAGTGCATAACATAGCATACATGATGGATCCAATAGCTGATGCATATGGAATCCTATTCATGCGGTCCCTCTCCTCTCGAGTAGAAGGATTCTGAGCCTTCGAAAGGCTTATGCCATGTAACATAGGCAGCGACCCTTTCTTAGAATCATGCATGCTAAAACGCCGAAAACACTTTATCTATGTATGCACTCTGACTTAGGCCAAGCAGTCTCCTGGATCTATCTCTATAGATCCTAATACCTAGCAAGTAGGTAGCTTCGCCTAAGTCCTTCATAGAGAAACACCTTCCCAACCAAGTCTTACAGACTGTAGGGAAGGAATGTCATTCCCTATCAGAAGTATGTCATCTACATATAACACCAGGAAGAATACTATGCTCCCACTAACTTTCTTGTAAACACAGGGTTCATCTTCATTCTTATTGAAACCAAACTCTTTGATTGCATCATCAAAACGAAAATTCCAGCTCCTAGAAGCTTGCTTCAGCCCATAAATAGATCGTTGTAGCTTACAAAACCTTTCGGCACTATGTGGATCGACAAAACCCTCAGGTTGCGTCATATACACATCCTCGAGGAGATTCCCGTTCAGGAAAGCAGTTTTGACATCCATTTGCCAGATCTCATAATCATAATAAGCTGCAATTGCAAGAAAGATCCTTATGGATTTAAGCATAGCCACGGGGAAAAAGTTTCGTCATAGTCAACACCATGAACTTGTCTGAAACCTTTTGCCACAAGTCGGCGCTTAAAGGTAATCACATTACCGTCCTGTCAGTCTTCTTCTTGAAGACCCACTTATACCCAATGAGTTTTGCCCCTTCAGGTGGATCAACCAAAGTCCATACTTGGTTAGTGTACATGGACTCCATCTCAGATCTCATGGCACCAGCCATTTCTCAGAGTCAGGGCCTATTACGGCTTCCGCATAGGTTGTAGGCTCATCATCATCTATGAGCAATACGTCATTGTTTTGAGTCACAAGAAATCCATATCTCTCGGGCTCATGACGTATCCTACTAGACCTGCGAGGCTCCTGTGTCACCTGTGCAGAAGATTGTGCCACAACATCTTGTGGTACTTGCTTCTGCAACCTCACCCCGTCGATTGGTCAATGTCATTTTGTGGTAGAACTTCCCCAAGTTCTAATTTCCTCTCACTAGTTCCTTTGGAGAGAAACTCTTTCTCAAGAATACCGCAGTTCGAGCAACAAACACTTTGCCCTCGATGGGATTATAGAAATAGTATCCTCGAGTTTCCTTAGGATACCCCACAAAGTAACATTTGTCCGATTTAGGGCCAAACTTATCCGAAGACAATCTCTTCACATAAGCTTCGCAACCCATATCTTTAGAAAAGACATCTTGGGACGCTTCCCATACCACATCTCATATGGTGTCCTTTCAACTGATTTGACGGAGCATTGTTTAATATGAGAGCACTGTCTGTAGAGCATATCCCCAGAAGGAGTCAGGTAAGTTTGCATGACTCATCAAAGATCGAACATATCTAAAAATAAAGTTCGATTCCTCCTCTCACTACACCATTCCACTGTGGTGTTTCCAGGTGGAGTCAGTTGAGATAAAATCCCACACTGTTTAAGATAGTCAGCGAACTCATAGCTCAAATATTCACCTCCTCGATCTGATCGAAGAACTTTAATGCTCTTACCCAACTGATTCTCCACTTCATTCTTAAATTCTTTGAACTTTTCAAAGGATTCAGATTTGTGTTTCATCAAATACACATATCCAAATCTACTGAAATCATCAGTAAATGTAATGAAGTAGAGATACCCACCTCTAGCAAGCTTGTTCACTGGTCCACATACATCGTATGTATGAGAGCCAGATGATCACTAGCTCGCTCACCTTTTCCGGTAAAAAGGGCCTTAGTCATTTTCCCCATTAAGCAAGGTCGCATGTCTCGATCGATTCTAAATCAAACGAGTCCAGTAATCCATCCTTATGGAGTCTAGAGATGCGATTCTCGCTAATATGGCCTAAACGACAATGCCAGAGGTAAGTCGGGTTCGAATCATTAGATTTGAGCCGTTTGGTTTTCCACATTATAAATAAGCGTATCTAGATCAAGAACATACAGACCATTACTTAAATGTGCACTGCCATAATATACATCATTCATGTACATAGAACACACTTGTTCTGATAGTGAAACAAAATCCCTTCTTGTCCAAACAAGAAACATATATTATGTTTCTACTAATAGCAGGTACATAATAACAGTCGTTAAGATCTAATACTAGCCCAGTAGGCAAAACTAGGTGATAAGTCCCTACAGTTAATGTAGCAACTCTTGCTCCATTTCCAACTCGTAGGTCCACCTCGCCCTTTGCCAACGATCTACTGTCCCTTTAGGTCCTGCATATTTCCACAAATATGAGCACCACACCCGGTATCTAATACCCAAGATGTAGAAGTAGTAGATACATTGATCCCTATAACATGGAAACCTGAAGTGGAAGTCTCACTTCCCTTCTTCTTCTTCAACTCCTCCAGGTATACCTTACAATTCCGCTTCCAATGTCCAGTGTTGCCACAATGGAAGCAGTAATCATTCTTCGCCACCTTGGCTTTAGGCTTCAATGCAATCCAAGTCATACTTGGATGCACCTTTACTCTTGCCCTTGCCCTTCTTTTGGTCCCCTGGACCATTAGAACGGACGTCCCCTTGCTGATATCATGCTCAGCTGTTTCTCAACATGTTAAGCGTTCGGGCAATGGTTTATTGTAGTCATTCATATTTAGCTCATGATGAACTGACTATAACTGCTG